>NW_024706083.1:0-15384 GCF_018977255.1 Callorhinchus milii | reverse complement strand
ACGGGTACGGGTACCCGTTTGCGACCCTGGTGCGGCCGGGTACGGGTACGGGTAAGGAATCAAAACCCGTTTGCGACCTCTGATTCACGCGAAGACGATACAATTGACTCTTCATTCTCCCATGGGACGAGGAGGGCACGAGTAGAGAGGGAGAGAGGGGGGGGGGGGACGGTTCGGGGGTGCCCCCCCCACCTGAGCAGCTCGCAGCGGTTGGGGTCCATCTCGTCGTAGACGGTTCTCTTGAGGATGCGGCTGAGATGCAGCGGCAGCCAGCACAGCGCAAACACCACCGCCAGGCAGAACACCGCCTTGCCTGCCTCCCGTTGCTGTGTGTACACACGTACGCACACACACGCACACACGCACACACGCGCACGCACACACACACGTACACACACACGCACATACACACACGCAGACACACACACGCACACACACACACACACACACACGCACATACACACGCACACACACACACGCACACACACACGTACACACACACGCACATACACACACACGCAAACACACGCAAACATCCGTCGAATCAACATCTCGCAGTTTCACGAATCGTTCGGTGACAAAGTCGGAGAGCGAACGTCACGGACCCCTCCCTCCCCTCCTGCCCGCCACCGCAAATCGGTTACGTAACCGCACAACCACGGGAGCCGTTCGGCTCCAGCCGATGGGGCCGGCGGTACCGGAGGGAGGTCCGAGGTTCGACACCTGCTTGAGGTGCTCGTCGATGGCGCTGCCAAGGTTTCGCTTCTTCATCCCGAGCATCTCGACGGTCGTGAGCGTGTAGAAGACCGCCGCGCAGGCCAGCGGCATGCAGAAGTAGAAGCCGAACAGCCACCAGTCCTTGGCTTTGGCGTAAAACTGCGAGGGCCCAGACAAGAGGTTTCGTCAGAGTCAGGCGGGGCGACAAATCTCCTCGTGGGATAGCCGAACACAGGGTTGGTGGAGTATCTAATTAGCTGCCTGTCTCTGTGAGTGAATGAAAGACGACCGTGTGTCAGAGGTCGCAACCGGGTACCCGATACCCGTACCCTACCCGATACCCGGCTACCCGTACCCGGGTACGGTATCCGGGTACGGGTAGGCCGTGAGTCACTGGTGAGTAACCGTTTGTCACTCATTTCCCAACGTCTTGTCTCTTCTCACAATTCAAGTTCCTAAAATCAACCCACCCGAGCCTGAAACGTGGCTTCATCCCAGAGGTCGCAATCGGTACCCGATACCCGTACCTTCATCCCAGAGGTCGCAATCGGTACCCGATACCCGACCCTACCATACCCGGCTGGGTACGCGTACAACTGGTACGGGTACGGGGTACCGTTTGCGACCCTGGTGCGGCCGGGTACGGGTACAGCAACCCGGACAAAAAAACATTCGGTGACGATTCACATCCCCGTTTGTGCGACCCACCCCCCCCCCCCCCCCCACGGTTACGGCGACGCCGGCGGTTGCCACGTCTTGACGCGCCGTGTCGCACTCCACGAAGCTCGTCTGCGGGATGACCATGCACGTGTCGAGCGTCCGGTTGCGGTATTCCCAGGACAGCGTGTCGAAGGCCAGGAGCTCGGGCACCGCCAGCACCAGCGACAGCGTCCAGATGGCCAGGACTTTAAGCGCCGTGAGCAGGGAGAGGCCCACGCCCTGGAGGCGGTCCCAGTGCGCGACCGCACGGTACCTGCGTAGAGGGGTCACGGGAGGGCGAACAAACACACCGGGGGTGCTTGTGCCCGCACGCGGAAAGATGCTTACATCCACGTCCGCATCGGTTAGCCCTGGGGCTGTAACGGCGCTGGATCCCCACGGCACCACCCTTGGGGGGGAGTTGCTATATAAGGCGGTGAGCCGGTGGGCTCGGGGTTCAGTGTTTAGCTTAACCAGGAAGAGAGAGACCGGCTAGATAGGCCCTGGGACTCCCCTGGCTCGCCGTGCTTCTAAGGAGCGACCAGGGCAAGCCAGTGGCGTGGCCCCCAGAGCCCAGAGCCGATGTCTCTTGTAAAGCCGGTCTGGTGACTCAGGGTGCCGTGATCCCAGCTTGGCCAGAGCTGGATCAGCTAGCCTCCCCTAGCTCTCGTAGTAGAGGACCTGGGAGTAGGCTAGCCGGGCTTAGTGCTAGTGGGGTCTCCCTGTTAGACGGGTGAAGGGCCGATACCCCTGCGAGTGTTGTATACATTGGCCTGTGCTGAGTGAACCGTTTAATAAACCTACTACACCTACTACACCTGCACAGCCACCAAAGATAAAGGCAATGACCCCCCCCCCCACCCCCCCGTGTAGCCTGTAACAGACTGCGTTGTCTCGCCGGTGGCGATGTTTACACACCGCACCACGTCCTCATTTGAGGCCGAGTCTACCTAGGGAAGGCCCAGGACCGGTTCAAATAATCGTCACCGGTGTTGGCCGTGAGCGGGAAACGGGCGATCGCTTAGGGTCCTGAAGCAGAGGAGGGGGCGGCCAAGTTGGTGCTGGTTGGTTTGTCGAGGCGAGAACTCGCGAGTGAGCGGGACGAGTCTCGCTCGCAGGAGCGAGCTGGATCAACACGGTGACACGTGCCGCATGTTTGGGAAGCGGGGATTAGTTTCAGCCGCGTCCGTCCGGTTTGGCAACCTGAAACAATGTGTACGCACAGCGGCTCACCACATCCATCATACAGATCGCTATGTCTGTGGCTGCTCGACGGCGCTGGTGCCATCTACAACAGTCTACCAGGAAGTCGGACAATATTCAGTGAGAAATGAGGTTCTGGGTGACACCCAAGGAATGACACCGTCACTTCATTATCTTGAATTAAAGCTTGGCTATCCCCGAGGGCTGTGGAATTGCTTAAAAACATACTGTTGTAGCCTGCTGCTTATAACAGAAGGAGCAGAAGGGAGGAGGGAGGGAGGAGGAGGAATGTAAACTCTGGAGATGTACTACGACTGTTCCTATTCTATTTGTATGTTACCAGACAGGGCCACTCAGCTGTATACGACCTGGCCACAAACGACAGCTCAACGAAGTAGCTGATCATGTGGGGACATTTAGAGCAGCAGCCAAATAGCATTTCATAATCAAGCGCATGTTTTTTTGTCTTAATTTGGAGGGAAAAACCAGAGGACTCGGAGAAAAAATACACACGACCACGGGGAGAATATGCAAACTGGAAATATACAGCAGCAGGCGTCAGGGTCGAGATCAAACCCACGACTTCCTGTATACCAGGCGAGGTAGTTAACCCATTTACATTTTTCTTCTGATTCCGTACACGTATGTCATGCACACGTGCGTCATCGGAACGGAATCGGAAGAACTAAAATAAAATTACTTTATCGGTAACCGAGGCTCCCACAAGGCCATGCGGGAGGCAGTGTGGCTATTGCGACCTCTGGGATGAAGCCATGTTGCAGGCGCGGGTGGGTTGAGTCTAGGAACTTGAATTGTGAGAAGAGACAAGACGTTGGGAATCGTGTCGTCACAGTTCTCCGCGGTGAGCACGATGTCTTCAGAAGCACGCCTCTCCAGACGAAGTTCACGCCAACAAGCGATTTGAGCGTTTCCGAGATTTGAGCCGTGAACGGGAACAGCGAGCGGCCGGGTCTCTCCTCACCTGTCCCGCTGAGCACGCACAGGCTCAGCGCGCTGACGCCCAGAGAGGCCTTCTGCACGAAGGGCACCGTCTTGCACACGGTGGCACCGAATGGCCAGCTCTCGGCGTGCAGCTGGAAAGATAAGAACGCACCGCACGCACCCCGCAGGTTTTCTCTGGAAATGAATTGAGGAATGAATTGGGGTCCTCCCAAACATCAACAACAACTATACTCTTAGTTCTTTCGGTAAAGTCACCATGTAGGCAAAAAATGAAATTAAAATTAATAAAAATAAAACAATAAAATCACGACGTTTCGGAGGCAACACAAGTCTCCGTCATCAGGTGGGACCGTCACAGCCAGTCACGAAAGCTTCAAATCTAGAATCAACAACAACGACAACAGTTCTAGATTTGAAGTTTTCGTGACTGCAAGGGTCCATACTCTTTGGTGTTTTTCGGTAAAGTCACGTAGGTGAAAAAGAAAATAAAAATAAATGAAATCACGACGTTTCGGAGACCCTACCCGTACCCTACCCGTACCCTACCCTGTACCCTACCCGTACCCTACCCGTACCCTACCCGTACCCTACCCGTACCCGGCCGGGTACGGGTAGGGTACGGGTATCGGGTACCCGATTGCGACCTCTGGGATGAAGCCACGTTGCAGGCGCGGGTGGGTTGATTCTAGGAACTTGAATTATGAGAAGAGACAAGTCGTTGGGAAATGAGTGACACACGGTGACTCACCAGTGACTCACGGTCTACCCGTACCCGTACCCGGCCGCACCAGGGTCGCAAACGGGTACCTGTACCCGGCCGGGTACGGGTAGCCGGGTATCGGGTAGGGTACGGGTATCGGTACCCGGTTGCGACCTCTGGCGTGAATATCGCAGCAGCAGCAGCAGCAGCGGTAATAACAATCGCAACCACCACCCCCTGCGCGTGGAACTTCTTTGGCACCGTACGTAGCCGAGCGCGCTCACCGCAGGTGCGGGGGAAGGACGACGAACTGAACGCAAAGTGTTCTTTGCGAACAGGCGTCGTTCTCAATCTACTTTGCAAACGACGCCCTTGGCAATAGAATACACTCAGCGAGTGTCAAGAGTGGGGTTTGTTTCAGGAGCGTCCTGCTCTGCCATGTTTCACCAATGCCAATGCCCCCCACCCCACCCCACTCCATCCAGCCCCGCGTTTCCTCCAGGGCGTTGTTGTGAACGTCCGACGCACTCGCTTCACCCCCCCCCCCCCCCCCCGTGGCTTGCTTCTCCCACGGCCCCCTTAACGCGAACGGCACGTGGCCGGCGAACGAGCGCAGCCGGATCGTGTCACGGATCGTGTCACGGATCGCGTCATGGATCGTGTCATGCGAGCGGCGTGGTAAACGAGGGGGGGTGGATGGGACCCCCCACAAAACATCGCAGCTCAACAGCGTGGGGAGGGGGGGGGGCGTCTCGCCGGACCGAGGACACTTTGCACTCATTTGCGTTGTTTGCTGTTGCGAGGTTCTCTCGCGATTCTGATCCGATTGCGATCAACGCTTCACCGGTGTGTTGTTGTCACGCCGCTCGGAGCGTGGCTGTATTCTTCACGGTTGGGCTACGGGTGGGTTCTGTGCGTGGCCCCGATGCAATGTAAAGGTCTCCTGGCTCCTAATTCACAACGGATGTGTCCTCTGCCGCCATCACCACCACCGCCCCCTGCAGCTTCCTGCTCGTGCTGAATTACATCGGCATGAACCTGGCGACCCTCAACTCGTGCGTCAACCCCATCGCCCTCTACGTCGTCAGCGCAAAGTTCAGGAACCGCTTCAAGGTGCGTTTGGTGGCGTCGGCCACGCTTCTGTCGTCACGTTTAGATCACGGGGGGGCTTCTCAATCGCCGGTGCTCGGGAACCGCGACAACAACAACATCAACAACAACAACAACATCAACAACAACAATCATCGCTGGTGCACAGGTCTGACGATCGCGTTGCACGTTCGCGTGACTAATTCAAACTGATACGGGTCTCGTGAATTGATGCGTATCTACTACGTGTGTTTCTATGCAAGTATGTATGTTTGCATGTGTGTACATGAGTGGGTGTGTGTTTAGGGGAGCGGTGGGTGTAGCGGTTAGCGCGCTGCGCTATGAACCTGGCGACCCGGGTTCGATTCCCGCTCACGGCCAACACCAGTGACGATTATCTGAACCGGTCCTGGGCCTCCCCTAGGTCGACTCAGCCTCAAATGAGTACCTGGTGCGGTGTGTAAACATCGCCACTAGGGAGACAAAGGCGGCCGGGCGTGGTGCTGGCCACCCACCCCCTCGTGTGCCGTTCCGGCCTTCATAGGTGCTTGCTAACAGCACTTGCCCCTACAGTCTGTTACAGGCTACACGGGGGATCTTTGTCTTTGCGTGCGCCGAGTGTAATGAGTTAGTTTATAAGTGAACGGCGATTAACTGGCGAAGTCGGTAAGGCATAGCACGGTGGTTCGTGAGAAGCTGATAGGTCGAAGGTCAAGCATTTCCCGAGAGCTCTCCGCTGCCGTGGGAAATGGCCACATTAGTGTGCCCTGTCGTTGTCGTGGTTTTCACATTTTTAGCATTAAGCATCCCGCACCTCCGATGGGCACGGCTGGCTACGTACGGTGCGAAAGAGGTTCGATGTGCGTACATCCACTTCGGTGATTCACGCGAACGCTCACGTGACGCCAGATTTGCAAACGGATCCTGACTAACATTTACACCATTGGAACCTCATTTGCCAGTAAAAATATGATAATTGTTTTTTTACCCTTCTATCTGGCAACAAAACTGACACCTTTTTACAAGGAGTCAAGTTTGCATAGACGACAATACCTGCAGTTGTAATGCAAACAAAAAACATAACTCTGATAATGTATGCACTGTCCTTGAAGTTGATTGAGTTGTGCGCCTTTTGGCGTCATCTGGTCCAACACCATGTGAGACTAGGCTCTAAGGAAAGCTGTGTGGACCAATCAACTTCAAGGACAGTGCATACATTATCAGAGTTATGTTTTTTGTTTGTATTACAACTGCAGGTATTGTGGTCTATGCAAACATGACTCCTTGTAAAAAGGTGTCAGTTTTGTTGCCAGATAGAAGGGTAAAAAACCAATTATCGGATCCTGACTAAGTCGGACACCCCCCCCATATCCAGGTCCGTCAAAGCGAGTTGTGCAGAGTAGCGCGGGGCGAGTTGTTCGTGAATTCGCCCGAAAGCGCCGGCCAGGCCAGTAATCACACGGGAAATGACGGTGGAGGTTTTGTTGATGACGTGGAAGTTGACGTCTCGTCAACAATGACGTTCGCGAGGGCGGCTACACGTGTGACAACCATCACCGCCCCCCCTCCTCGCTCCAACTCTCTCTCTCTCTCCTCGCTCCAACTCTCTCTCCTCGCTCCAACTCTCTCTCCTCGCTCCAACTCTCTCTCCTCGCTCCAACTCTCTCTCTCTCCTCGCTCCAACTCTCTCTCTCTCCTCGCTCCAACTCTCTCTGTCCTCGCTCCAACTCTCCTCGCTCCAACTCTCCTCGCTCCAACTCTCTGTCTCCTCCTCCTCCTCGCTCCAACTCTCTCCTCCTCGCTCCAACTCTCTCTCTCTCTCCTCGCTCCAACTCTCTCTCCTCGCTCCAACTCTCTCTCCTCCTCGCTCCAACTCTCTCTCCTCCTCCTCCTCCTCGTCGCCGCGCACAGTCCTGCCTGTGCTGCTGCTGCACGAAAACAGGACGGAGCTCAAGCGGAAGGCCGTGGTGGTGGCGGCGTGGAGCAGCCGCTCCAGCAACAAGTTCATCGTCACTCGAGCTGAGCCGGCGCCCCCCCGGGGGGTGTGGGGGGAGGGGAGGTGGGAGAAGAGTTGCCGTAAGGGGGGGTGGTGCAACGGGGGCCGAAGTGAACTAGACAGCCGTGGCCACGTGGGCCAGGCGACCGGCTTGGCTGGAGGACGGTGAAAGCAAACGACACGAACGGCTTAGCGAAGCAATCGCGGTCGGTCGCATGACGTGCGCTTGCACGGCTTGGCGCGACAGACAGCCAGAGAGAGGGAGCAGAGATGATGGGGAGGGTGTTTAAGCACTCGCTCGAGCGGAATGAGCGCGTGCCGCCATCTCGCCCAGCTGGGCTGCTTCCCCACGGCCTGGGGGGTCCCCCCTCGCTCGCCCCCCTCCCTGTCTCCACCCCCACCCCCCCTCACCACCCGCGTCTCTCTTGCTTAGACGTCGACGTCGCAGCAACACGGCGGGGGGAGCGCTCGCTCGCCAACTGTTGATGTGACTTCATTTTATTTTTTGGCCTCCTTGATGCTTTCACTTGTCCAACTTTGGCTGTCCCTTGGCACGATCAGCGCAGCGTACGGACGTTGACAGGATGTCGCTGGCTGGGTTCTGGCCGGCGCCGGTCTCTTTTGCAAAGTAGTCGAAAGAGCCGAAGAACCGGGGTAATGTTACAGTGGTGGGACTTTACTTCCGTTAGCTACGTACATACATTTGCAATCATACGTGTGTGTCACGTTTTTGTCATATAGCATCAATGGGCAGAGTTGCTTTCAAGAGGCACACAAAAAATATTGTACGTTCAAATAAACAACGTCTACGCAACATGTCTGTGAATACATGTAAATAGACATTTACTGATGATGAATGCGCCTGTGTGTGAGTGTTCACACACGCCGCACACGCACACGTGGAGCTAAAGCGGTGTTTTTAAATCCTTTATATTAAGTTCGCTTGCTTGCGCGCTTACGACCGTGCAAACCTTTCGGTCGTTTTTTAACCCACTTCCCGTGATCCAATCGAGCTGACATTTTGCTACACAGACTCGTTGTGCGAGACAATGTTCGTGAAAATTTTTTTCCAAAATTTTACACTGTTTAGGGAAAACAAATTAAATATTTAATTACCAATTGCTTAATACTGGCAGACAATCAGCTGACCCATAGATGGCAGCCATCTCAAGCCAGAGGACGAGAGGACTCTAGCCGCCACGCATATAAAGGATTTAGAGTGAAAAACTTTGTTTTTACGGGTTATACTTTTTAATATCGAGGTGTCGAGAGAGGGCCACACATGTGAAGGCTTACGCAGCGAGAAAGAGCAAAAGCATCGGGGTGAAGAAGAGAAGAGTGACAGAGTTAGAGAGACCGTGCAGGGGAGGAAGGAAAAAAGACGTAGAACAAGAGACGGAAGAAGACAGAAAATAAGTATAACCCGTAAAAACAAAGTTTTTCACTATAAATCCTTTATATGTGTGGCAGCGAACTTAATATAAAGGATTTAAAAATATATTCACCTGTGGAGGACGCGGGGATCGATCCCGCGACCTTTGGCATGGGAAGCGAGGGCGCTACCAACTGCGCTACTCCGCCACGGCCTGTGGAGGGGTTACGCTCTGGGCTCTTACACTCTGACGTTCAGCCAAAACCATGAATGTGTTCTATTTGAATATATGTAAAATACATTTTTTTTGCCTAAAAAGTGTAAAATTTTGGGAATTTTTTTTCACGAACAATAATTGTCTGGCACAACGAGTCTGTGTGGAAAATGTCAGCTCGATTGGATCACGGGAAGTGGGTTAAAAAACGACCGAAAGAGTTGCACGGTCGTAAGCAAGCAAGCAAGCGAACTTAATATAAAGGATTTAATAAGAAAGCAGTGGTCGTGTGTGTGCTGTGCGTGGTGGTGGTGGTGGGTGGTGGTTCCCCAGCTGTCCGCGTGAAAGCGAGAGAGATGAGGAGGGAGAGGGAGGGAGATGGGCCACGGGGCAGACAGACGGGCAGCTGGGGAAGCTTCCGAGGGTCGATAAGTCACGTGACCTGACGGCTGGACGGGCTGTCACGTGACCCTCAAGCAAGAAACTCCGGTTCAGGCCTGTGCCTAATGTGCACTTGCAATTACAAACATCAACACACACAACAACAACAACCGCCATTCGCCACTAAGGGGCGGAGACGTCACCACGACGCTTGTGCCAGGCCAAGTGCACCTTGAGGCCACGTGAAGTGTCGAACGCCCGCTGGCAGGAGGTCACGGGCAGACCCAGCAGGTGCCACGGGTCGACTGACCGAGATGACCGAGATGACTGGCTGATGCACCACCTGTGCCCCTACTGTGCCAACTTGCTGTGCTTTAGCCACCCGGCGCTCCGCTCGTTGTTGTGAGCGTCGCTCCTCCGCCCTCCGTTGTTGTTGGAGGGCGACTGCCTCCAACTGCCCAGTAGCGTCCTTCACGAGCCTCCTCCACAGAGGCCGATCTTGACACGCATACACATACGTGCACACACGCACACACGCACGCCCATACACACGCACGCACAAATCGACACAAAGATCCCCCGTGTAGCCTTAACAGGCTGTCGTGGCACGTTCCGTTAGCGAGCACCTACGAAGGCCGGCACTGCACACCGAGTGATGGTTACACACCACACCAGGTACTCGTTTAAGGTTGAGTCGACCTAGGGGAGACTCAGAACCGGTTCAAACAATCGTCACCGGAAGCAGACTCGAGTTCGCCGGGTTTGTAGCGGAGGGCCGCGAACCACGACAGACACGACACACGCAGAACCACGAGCAATCGCACCTCTGCAGACTGGCGTGGCTCAGCTGCTGTTGTCCCCCCAGTAGTGGCGGTATTTATACACCGCACTGGGGACTCGTTTAAAGGCTGAGTCAACCTAGACGAGGTCCAGGACCAATGCTGATATCACTCGCCACTGATGTGAGCCGTGGTCGGGAAATATTACAGCGCTCACCACTAAAATACCGTTCCACACACACATGGACACAGAAACAATTGACACACAGATACATACAAAGATCCCCCGTGTAGCCTGTAACAGACTGTAGGGGCAAGTGCTGTTAGCGAGCACCTATGAAGGCCAGAACGGCACACGAGGGGGTGGGTGGCCAGCACCACGCCCGACCGCCTTTGTCTCCCCAGTGGCGATGTTTACTACACACCGCACCAGGTACTCATTTGAGGCTGAGTCCACCTAGGGGATGCCCAGAACCGGTTCAGATAATCGTCACCGCACCGCTCCCCACGCAATACATACACACGTGCTCACGCACACCAAAAGCATACATACACAACAACTTACATTTGCCAGTGAGTCGCGGTGATGTCACCACTGCACTTGTGCCAGGCTAGGTTCACTTTTAAGCCATGTGAAGTGTCGAAGGCAGGATAACATTTTACCGGCCTTGCTATCTTTCCGTGTTTAGCCGCCCGGGGCTCTGCCCATTGTTGTGAGCGTCGCTCTTCCACTCGCTGTTGTTACCAGAGGGCGGCTGCCTCCTGCTGCCCAGTGAAGGCTTTCATGTACCTCCTCCACGAAGGCCAATCTTGACACCACTGGTACCAATCGTCTAAAAGTTGATTCAATTCCAGATCCTGTATCACGTCAACTCATCTCTTCTCTAAGCTGTGCCATGCTCATTCAGCTCCCTTTATCCAGCAAACAAAAGCTGCTAAGGCAAGTGGTGGCTGGGCATGCGCACTACATCACCCAGCCAAATGTATTCTCCACTGCCAGAGGAGCTCACCAGTGAGGATCAACCCAGGATGAATCATAGGCAGACTATCCTGCATGTTTCAAGCCAGCAAAGAGTTCCTGTTAAGGGTTCCCAGGTTTCACAAGTGTACAGTGAGGAAATAGTTGTTGCCGAGAAGAACTGGAGCCTTCTTTTGTGGCACGACAGACCAGGCAGCTTCTTCGCAGCATTATGCGGCTGACGAAAAGTGAAAATTGTTCGGACTGACTTGGCGTGGGACCTCTCTGCTGTCAAATCGGAATAGGTCATACGCACACTGCCACGTGATCTCCTGTACACTCTCTGCAACCGCTCCAATACTCGCACACTTGTTGCAATCGGTGCATTGCTCCTTTTATAAAGGGTGGGGCACCAGGGCATCCTTCCAATCCTCAAGAACCTGACCAGCGGTGGAAGTTGTAAGGCAGCTTGAACATCGTCGCCTTCATACCTCACGAATGTTCTCGGGAGATCATCTCCGCTCAGATGCATTACCTCCGTGGACTTTTGGGACTGTGCATTTTAGCCAGCACCTCATAAGGCTGACACATCATGCCAGTACCAAAATATACTAATAGAAAAAAAGGGGAAAAACCCTATTAGTATATTTTGGTACTGGCAAAGGAGGTCCCATGATGTAGCTGCTCACCCCGAGCTCGCATTACTCTGATGGTGCGTTGTCTTGTGCTGTACGCCGTTTGGCGTCATCTGGTCGAACACCGTATGAGACTAGGCTCTCAAGAAAGCTGTCTCTGGTGTGGACCAATCAGTTTCAAGGACAATGCATAAAATATCAGAGTATTGTTTTTGTTTGCATTTGACTGCAAGTATGGTGGTTAATGTAAGCATGATTCCTTGCAAAAGGTGTCAGTTTTGTTGCCAGAAAAAAGGGGGTTTACCCCACCGCATCAGACAGTTATTTAAGACTGAGTCGCCCTAGGGGAGGCTCCGGACCGGATCAGATGTCACTCGCCCCTAGTGCGAGATGCAGCAGAGAATTCACTGGGGGGGTCAGAGGGTTCATAGCCCAATGCACTAACCCCTGTACCACGACCCCACACACGATCAGACAAAGACACCGCAGTAAAACAACTGTGCAGTTTCAGTTTGGAACATTGCATGAATGTGCCAAAATGTTTGCATGGATGCCATTTTAACATCCTCTTTGTAACATATGCTATAGTGCCAAACAAAGCATAGTTTGAAGTCTTTAACTTGTCTGGTAAAATTTCGATTTAGAGCTTTCGTGACTGCAGGGATTCATCTTCTTGGTTCTTTCGGAAAAGTCATCACGTAGAAGGGAAATAATGAAATAATAAAAATACAACATAATAAAATAATTCTCACAACTCAAGCAGCCGTCCTCATGTGAAGAACAGGGCTGTCGAGAAGACAGAGTCTCTGTCTTGTTTGGTAAAGTTTAGTAAATGCTCATGACATTGGACTGAGCGATGACACATTGGCTCTTCATTCTATTGTGTTGCACTCTCAACAATAAATTCGCAACTTGCCAAACATGCTTCAGACAGCTGATGCACAACTCAAATGATTTTGTAGAAATTAATGCCAATTGACAGAGCCGGCAAGAAAGATGTGGCTGACATTCAAATTGTGGACTGCCATTCAGATGACTTGTCTACAACTTTGCAGCTGCCCCTCGACTGGCTGAATAGTTTTGCAACACAAATCTCCCTCGATAAAGAGACTTGTAGTCTGAACAAACAATCACCTGCATGAAAATAAAGACAATGAATTGATGGATTGAATATTTAATTTGTTGGTTACAAATGAATGCAATCTATAGCCAACATTTGCATATATATAATAAAACATTATTTACATCTAAAACAACAACAACAACCATAAATTGGAGTTAACTGCTTGTTTTCATGAATTATAGTTTTTTTAACAAAACAAACATAACTAGAATGTGTTGCTTTGGAAAAAAGAAAGAAAAGCCCAAATTCGGTGACCAGTTTTAACCGATTCAACAATGAACAAGAGAGCGGCTTGTAGCTGCCCTGCTGCAAGTGAATATTGCCGCTGCACCTTTGAGTTTTCCCCACAGCACGGTTCAGAGTTATAGATGCAGTCATTGAAGAAGTGCCAATTCCTGCTTTGGTTCACCAAACAACATTAACCTGGAATTGTTACGTAACAATATCTTATTAAAACATGCCTTTGCATTTAGAGTAATTGCTGCGGGGAAAAATGAAAAACGTGTGATAGGAATGCAAATATGTTTATACAATCTGCTCATTAGTACACTTCAGCCAAGCGCTTACGCGTTTGCTTGTTACTGTCAATAACCTTCACTTAGAAATGAGATTGTCATCGACCAAAACAAACAACAACAAAATAGTGGAAATACATAGGCTCCTCACCATTAAACAAATGTTCATGGCAATGCCTAGCGCCATTTGAATTAGCTTCTTCTTTGGTCTAGAGCCAGTGGTTCTTAACCTGGGTTCGATCGAACCCCAGGGGTTCCGTGAGTCAGTCTCAGGGGTTCGGCGGAGGTTACGACACACTCCCGACTCGTGTGATTGTGCACCAGTAAAACATGTACCTATGTTTTGAATTTGAAAAAATCACATTTTACTTTTCCAATTAATAAGGGTTCGGTGAATGCGCACGTGAGACTGGTGGGGTTCGGTACCTCCAAAAATGTTAAGAACCACTGGGCTCTAGACACAGACCGTAAATACGCAACTCGTAAAACGTCGATGGTGGCGTCAACAAGGATGAAGGTAAAGGAGCAGCCCTGCAATTTCTTCGCTCGTGCCAAAGCGCTGGCAACATGGCGCCCCCAACGTAGGGAGCTCCGGATAGCCCCTTAACCTGCTCTTTCTACGCCGGCCGCATATCTTAGAAGAGGTGGGGGGGGGGGGTGACCCACAATTCTACCCCCTGCTAGCTAACATGTGACCTGCCAATCGACTGACTGGTGGTGATGCAGCCACAATGCATGCTGGCTGGGTGGACAGCAGAGGCCAGGGGTCATTGAAGAAACTTTACACCGCCTCCCCCCCACACACACATTGATTCCTCTCTGCTGTGCCAGGAGATCGAACTGGCGACCTCTTTGTGTGTGCGTGTGTGTGCATGCACGTGTGTGTGTGCGCGCGTGTGTGTGCGTACGTGTGTGTGCGTGCGTGTGTGTGTCAGCGGGCGTTCGACACTACACGTGGCCTCAAGGTGCACTTGGCCTGGCACAAGCGTCGTGGTGACGTCACCGCCACTTAGTGGCGAATGGCGGTTGTTGTTGTTGTTGTGTGTGTGTGTGCGTGTGTGCACGTGTGTGTGCGTGTCTGTGAGTGTGTGTGTGTGCGCGTGTGTGTGTGTCTGTGCGTGTGTCTGTGCGTGTGTGCGTGCATGCGTGTGTGTGCGCGCGTGTGTGTGCGTGTGTGTGTGCGTGTGCGTGTGTGCGCGTGTGTGCGTGTGTGTGTGTGTGTGTGTGTCTGTGTGTGTGCGTGCGCGTGTGTATGTGTGTGTGCGTGTGTCTGTGTGTGTCTGTGCGTGTGTGCGTGTCTGCGGTGTGTGTGCGTGTGTGTGCGTGTGTGTGTGTGCGTGTGTGTGCGTGTGTGTGCGTGTGTGCGTGTGTGTGCGTGTGTGTGCGGTGTGTGTGGTGCGGGTGTGCGTGGTTGTGTGTGTGTGCGTGTGTGGTGTGTGCGTGTGTGTGCGTGTGGTTGTGGTTGTGTGTGTGTGTGCGTGTGTGTGCGTGTGTGCGTGTGTGTGTGCGTGTGTGTGTGCGTGTGTGTGTGTGCGTGTGTGTGTGCGTGGTGTGTGTGTGTGCGTGTGTGTGCGTGTGTGTGCGTGTCGTGTGTGTGCGTGGTCGTGCGGTGTGGTGCGGTTGTTGCGTGGTGTGTGTGTCGTGTGCTGGTGTGTGCGTGGTGTGTGTGTGTCTGTGCGTGTGTGCGTGTTGTGTGTGTGTGGTGTGTGCGTGTGTGGGTGTGCGTGGTGTGTGGTGTGGTGTGTGTCTTGTGTGTTGTATGTGTGTGCGTGTGTGTTGTATGTGTGTGCGTGTGTGTTGTATGTGTGTGCGTGTGGATGCGGCATGAAATGGAACGCCATCAAAACAGAACGAGGAAGCGGCTTCCTTCGCACCGTTAGCTGCCCCAGGCCCATGTGACACGGACACTCCGTTGATATTTACTGGGTGGTGGCGCCGGCCGGCGCTCGGGGTGGCGCCCCGTGCTCCGAGTCTTCCTCGCCGATCGTGGAGAGCGTGGGGGGGCGCGGCGGGGGCCGCCCGCGGGGGCGTTGTCCGTCG
>NW_024706082.1:7500-10000 GCF_018977255.1 Callorhinchus milii | reverse complement strand
TTACATTTAAAATTTTAAAATAGATTAAATTTTAAAAAAGTAAAATAAAGTTTTCAAAAAAACACATAAAAAAATATTATTTGATTTCACATGTGAAGCGATTTCTGTGTGCCTTTTCAAAAACAAGTATAATTTGGCTTGTATGTTTTATTTGACTCAACATTTTATTGAAATCGATTTTTTTTTAAAATCGCCACTTTATTTATTTGAATCTTAACAAACATTTCTCAATAAGAAAAAAAACACTCCTTGAATTAATTTTATAAAATGATTTCTAATGATGAAAAAATCTAAATAGTTTATCTCAATGTATATTATAACGGAAAATATACTTTTGATGGAAATATCGTTCGAAGTTGATTTTATTTTACTTAAGCCTTCAAAATATTATTTGATGCGCTATTTTACAGCGTTTACAAAATGAGTATCCAGCTGTGAATATAATTGTAAAAATCGCAGCAAATATCATTTTCCTTAAGATTTATACAAACAAAAATGTTATTTGAATTTTCATGTATTCCTTCGTATTCGGGCAAGAAAATAATTGAAAAAATTTAATTATTAAAATGTACAGTTTAAAATTTAATTTCTTTTTGAAAAAGATGCACAGGAACTCATACACATGACTAAACACATTTTAATAATTTTAGTAATTTTATAACATTACATTTAAATTTTTTAAAATAGATTAAATTTTAAAAGTAAATAAAGTTTTCAAAAAAACACATAAAAAAATATTATTTTGATTTCACATGTGAAGCGATTTCTGTGTGCCTTTTCAAAAACAAGTATAATTTGGCTTGTATGTTTTATTTGACTCAACATTTTATTGAAATCGATTTTTTNAAAAAATCGCCACTTTATTTATTTGAATCTGAACAAACATTTCTCAATAAGAAAAACAAAAAACACTCCTTTAATTAATTTTATAAAATGATTTCTAATGATGAAAAAAATCTAAATAGTTTATCTCAATTCATGTTATAACGGAAAATATACTTTTGATGGAAATATCGTTCGAAGTTGATTTTATTTTACTTAAGCCGTCAAAATATTATTTGATGCGCTATTTTACAGCGTTTACAAAATGAGGATCTAACTGTGAATAGAATTGTAAAAATCGCAGCAAATATCATTTTCCTTAAGATTGGTACATACAAAAAAGGCTATTTGAATTTTCATGTATTCTTTCTTATACGGGCAAGAAAATAATTGAAAAAAAATTAATTCTTAAAATGTACAGTTTAAAATTTAATTTCTTTTTGAAAAAGAGGCACAGGAACTCATACACATTACTAAACGCATTTTAATAATAGTGAGAGAAACACTGAGACTGAGAGAGAGAGAGAAAGAGAGAGAGGGAGCATGAGAGTGAGAGACTGAGAGAGAGAGAGAGAGAGAGAGAGAGAGAGAGAGAGAGACTGAGAATGAGATACTGAGACTTAGAGACAGAGAGAGAGAGAGAGAGACTGAGAGCGAGAGAGAGACAGAGAGAGAGAGAGAGAGAGACTGAGAGAGAGAGAAAGAGAGCGAGACACAGAGAGAGCGATGGAGAGGGAAGAGAGAGAGAGAGAGAGAGAGGAGAGAGAGAGAGAGAGAGAGAGAGAGAGAGAGAGATTGAGTGTGAGAGATGGAGACACTGAGTGAGATAGAGACAGAGAGAGAGAGAGAGAGACGGAGAGAGATAGAGAGAGAGAATTTTTGAAAAAGATGCACAGAAATCATACACATACCTGAACACATTTTAATAATTTAATAATTTTATGACTTTACATTTTTAATTTTTAAAAATTGAATTGAAAAAATAATTGAAAAAAAATTTAAATTAATAAAATGTATAGTTTAAAATTTAATTTATTTTTGAAAAATCTGCACACGAACTCAGACACACTGCTGAACACATCTTGATATTTTAAAAAAAATTATAATGTTACATTTTAAAATTTTTAAATTGTGAATTAAAAANTAATTGAAAAAAATTAATTTATTAAAAATGTATAGTTTAAAATGTAACTTGTTTTTTCAAAAAAGCTGCACAGGATCTCATACACATTCCTGAACATATTTTAATACATTTAATAATTTTATAACATTACATTTCAAACTTTTAAAAAAAAAAATGTTAAAAAGTAAATTAAAGTTTTTTAAAAAGTACATTACAAAATATTATTTGATTTTTCATGTAAAGCGATTTCTGTATATCTTTTCAAAAACAAGTATAATTTGGCTGTTATGTTTGACGTAACATTTTATTGAAATCGATTTTTTNAAAAAATCGGCGCAACTTTATTTTGTTGAATGTTGTTTCACTTGACAAAAATTTCTCAATAAGAAAAACAAAAAACACTCTTTGAATTATTTGTATAAAATGATTTCTAATGATTAAAACATCTAAATATTTTGTCTCACTTGATATTATTACAGAAAATATACTTTTGATGGAAATATCGTTCGAAGTTGATTTTATTGTACTTAAGCCTTCAAAATTTTACTTTATTCG
>NW_024706081.1:0-15393 GCF_018977255.1 Callorhinchus milii | reverse complement strand
AAAGAGTAGATGAAACGTGCAAAACGCTTCCACACACAGTGCACTTGAAGGGTTTCTCTCCCGTGTGTGTTCTCTGGTGTATTACAAGATAGATGACTGTGCAAACGCCTTCCCACACACACTGCACTTGAAGGGTTTCTCTCCCGTGTGAGTTCTCTGGTGTATTACAAGATTGATGACTGTGCAAACGCCTTCCCACACACACTGCACTTGAAGGGTTTCTCTCCTGTGTGAGTTCTCTGGTGCCGTGTCAAATGTGCAGATGATCCGTGCTGTATGCACACCGGTCGCATTGATGCCTTGTCGCACCGAGCTGCGCCGAGTGCCTTTGCTCCATCAGACCAATTCTGCAGAGAGCGACAGCTGCAGGCAGGAAAAGAATATCCACACCATCTACACGTCAGTATCGAGACACAGCGGAATGCATATTACACAGTCACACGTGACTTACACGTCTATACTTATTCATAGATATTCATGATATAGTGAAAAAGTTTCCCAAATTCATCACACGGGCTGTTATGGCACACAATGAGAGGTGAATGGTCATAAATATGCCTGGAAGCCCTCGTATCTTCTTAATGAATGTTAACCCAAAACTCCGAGCACACAATTTCGGCTGTCTGGCTACAAAAAATATTTATAAGAGCTAAATTCGGCTGACATAGCAAAGGGTGTTGAAAACAATCCTATTTGTGTTATGCAGAAATGCGTAAATTAATACTGGTAGGAACCTCCTGGTTACACCAGCCCACAGGGGATTGTTGTGTCCGTCGTGAAGGGTGTGGCTGGGTGGGGAGGGGCTGGTGGCTGGGTGGTGGTGGAGGGTGGGGCTGGGGGGAGGGGCTGGTGGGGTGGGAGGGGGGGCTGGGTGGGGAGGGGCTGGTCACCCCGTGGTGCCCTTATAAAACTCAACGTTTCACCTACTCACGCCGGCTTGTGCCCGCCCTCACAGTCGGGCATATTTGCGGAATACACCACGCCGCCGTTGACCCTGCAGGCCATTGAGCGAGCAACCCGACGTTCCTAGCAGCTCCCTCCGCAGCAGCAGGAATGTTGTTCAATCGCAACTTAGCGGTGTGAAGCCAGGCTCAGATGTCCTTGAATGATGGGATGAACAGATCTGACGTCAGCTGCTGCACGTGTGTGTGCTGTGCTAACTTCCTGCTTCCACTCTTATAAAGAGTTCCAGAGGAAAACTAAAATAAACTATTGTTTTGATACAACCTCCGTGTTCATCAGAGTTAATATACTTTACACTGTCACACACTGCCCGGTTTTCCCCTCCACATTCAGCGTCTTTGACAGACAGACATTGACACACGTAGTCTTGGTTCTTTCGGTAAAGTCACGTAGATAGGAAATAAAAATAACAGATCATGAAATAAATTAAAAAAACACCACTTGTGTTGCGATCGAAACGTCGTGGGTTTATTCTTTATTTGCAATTTTTTATTTAACATTATTATCTGTTATTCTTTTTTTATCTCCGTGACTTTACCGAAAGAACCAAGAATATGAATTGCTGCAGTTACTAAAGTTTTAAGTCAAAACATCGAGACACGCGTTGACAAAACCCCACCCACCTTGTTGTTGTTGTGGGCAGGTAGCTTCTGTAAACAAGAGCGGTACAGCAGCTCAGGCGGGCTTGGGCTGGTAAAAAAACAAAAAAAAACTGCGTTAATATCTACAATAAACCAAAGTGACAAAGTAGCGAGCCGCGTGAAGACAAATTAAACTTAAGGGAGGGAATTAAAGCAAACGCGACCAGGCGAGGGCAGGAGGCAAGGCCCCGCGTGTCTAGGCCCCGCGTTGTAAAGTTCCAACTTGGACATCGATTCACAAGCTGCTGCTGCTCTAGTGACATCCCTACGAGAGAGAGAGCGAGGCTCTAGCTTGGTAAACAACAACAACCACAACAACAACAACCACAACAACACAACCGCATGAGAATTTCTCACCTCGGATTGCAGTTCACGCGCGACCTCCAGCTTCCTGTTAGCTCGTGACGTCACGCGGCAGCAGATGACATGACGTCACGCGGCAGCAGATGACATGACGTCACTTCTGGGGTACAAGACCCTCCCTCCCACAATGAGAGGCTACCCTAACTGAATAAATTAATAAATTATGTTTATGTGGCGATCATCAACATTATCAATAAACATCATTTACACCATCATATACAACAACATCAACATCATCACCACCCCCTAGCATCAGCAGCAATATCATCAACATCATCAGCAACATAAACAACAACATCATCAGCATCAACAACAACATCATCAGCATCAACAACAACATCATCAGCATCAACAACAACATCATCAACATCAGCATCAACAACATCATCAGCATCAACAACATCAACAACATCATCAGCATCAACAACAACAACATCAGCAACATCATCAGCATCAACAACAACATCATCAGCCAACATCATCACAACATCAAACATCATCAGCAGCATCAACAACAGCATCAACAACAACAACATCAACAACAACAACATCAGCGTCAACAACAACAACAACAGCATCAACAACAACAGCATCAGCAACATCGTCACCATCTAGAACAGAGGGGAGGGAAGACTGCGGCCTAGTCGGCCTCGGGCCATCCCGAGTTTTCCTAGCGGACCCGCCGCGCCCGGAGCGCCTCCCCCGGCAGGAGTCGGGATCGAATAACGGGTCCGCCGGGCGTGCTGAACACACACACACACAGTGTACCACACACACACACACACACACAGTGTACATCACACACACAGTGTACATCACACACACAGTGTACACACACACAGTGTACACACACATGTACACACACAGTTACACACACACACAGTGTACACACACAGTGTACACACACACACACAGTGTATACACACACACAGACACACACACAGACACACAGTGTATACACACACACAGTGTACACACACACAGTGTACACACACAGACACACAGTGTACACACAGACACACAGTGTACACACACACAGTGTACACACACACACAGACACACACAGACACAGTGTATACACACACAGTGTACACACACACAGACACACACAGTGTACACACACAGTATACACACACACAGACACACAGTGTACACACAGACACACAGTGTACACACACACACAGACACACACAGACACACAGTGTATACACACACACAGTGTACACACACACAGACACAGACACACACAGTGTACACACACACACAGTGTACACACCACCTCACACACAGTGTACACACAGGACCTCACACAGTGTACACACAGCACATCACACAGTGTACACACAGTGTACACACATACATATACACCGTGTGCACACACACACACAGTGTACACACACACACACAGTGTATACACACACAACCACACAGACACACAGTGTATACACACACACAGTGTACACACACACAGTGTACACACACAGACACACAGTGTACACACAGACACACAGTGTACACACACACAGTGTACACACACACACAGACACACACAGACACACAGTGTATACACACACAGTGTACACACCACACACCAGACACACACAGTGTACACACACAGTATACACACACACAGACACACAGTGTACACACACAGTGTACACACACACACAACCAGACACACAGACACACACAGTGTACACACACAGTGTACACACACAGACACAGACAGTGTACACACACAGTGTACACACACACACACAGTGTATACACACACAGACACACAGACACACAGTGTATACACACACACAGTGTACACACACAGACACACACACAGTGTACACACACAGTGTACACACAGACACACAGTGTACACACACACACAGACGTGTACACACACACACAGACACACACAGACACAGTGTATACACACACACAGACACACACAGTGTACACACACACACATTGTACACACACAGTGTACACACACACACAGTGTACACACACACAGAGACACACACACAGTGTACACACACACACAGTGACACAGACACAGTGTACACACACACACAGTGTAACACACAGACACAGACACACAGTGTATACACACACAGTGTACACACACACACACATTGTACAGACAGTGTACACACACAGACACACACACAGTGTACACACACACACAGACACACACACAGCGCACACACACAGACACACACAGACACACAGTGTATACACACACAGTGTACACACACACAGTGTACACACACACAGTATACACACACACACAGACACACAGTGTACACACAGACACACAGTGTACACACACACACAGACACACACACAGACACACAGTGACTGTACACACACACACAGTGTACACACACAGACACACACACAGTGTACACCACACACACACAGTGTACACACACACACTGTGTGTGTGTACGTGTGTACACACACAGTGTACACACACACAGACACTCCAACACACAACCGGTTAGTGCTGCTCCAGTGACAGATTGGCACGGTGTGTTCGCGTGATAAACCTTGCCAACTGGCTGTGTCGGCTGATGGTCGGTTTAACGACACGCAAACATTCAAACTTAATTTGGAGCTTTCGTGACTGCAGGAATTACTCTTTGGTGGTTCTTTCGGTAAAGTCACGTGTAAAGATAAAATAATACATTAAATACAAGCATACGACGTTTCGATTGCAACACAAGCAATCATCATCAGGTATAAATGAAATCCCGGCCGGGTACGGGTAGCCGGGTATCGACCTCTGGCGTGTAGAAATTAAGCGTGCGTTTATATTATAGCAGATGGGAAAACCGAATGCAAAAAGATGAAACTCATCGCCGATGTCACGAATGGAAAGATGTTGAAGCGGAGTGATGTGAAAGTGAGGGAGTGTGAACCGTTGGAGTGCGGCCGTGAGATGGACTAATGGCTCGTTCTCTTTTGCGATCATCAGCAGACAGAGCCGGCCATGAAGCCGGTCCTCATCTCACTGTTCATCTTACTCCTTCGGGGTGAGTTCACACCCAGAGACACTCACCCAGCACACATTGGACGGTGCCCTTTCGTTAGCCAGGTGAGAGGTCACTGCGATCTGCCTCGCCTTGAATGCAGGAGGTCGTGGGTTCGATCACGACCCTGACGCCTGCTGCTGTATATTGGGAGTTTGCGTGTCTCTCTCTCTCATCGTCATCATCACGGTGGCTAGGAGATGTTAATTACCTCGCCTGGTGTACAGGAGGTCGTGGGTTCAATTCCGAGCCTGATGCCTGCTGCTGCTGTATATTTGGAGTTTGCGAGTCTCCCTCTCTCATCGTCATCATCACGGTGGCTAGGAGATGTTAACTACCTCGCCTGGTGTACAGGAGATCGTGGGTTCAATTCCGAGCCTGATGCCTGCTGCTGTATATTTGGAGTTTGCGGTGTCTCTCTCATCATCATCACGGTGGCTAGGAGATGTTAACTACCTCGCCTGGTGTACAGGAGATCGTGGGTTCAATTCCGAGCCTGATGCCTGCTGCTGTATATTTGGAGTTTGCGGTGTCTCTCTCATCATCATCACGGTGGCTAGGAGATGTTAACTACCTCGCCTGGTGTACAGGAGGTCGTGGGTTCAATCCCGACCCTGATGCCTGCTGCTGTATATTTGGAGTTTGCGAGTCTGTCCCTGTGGCCGCGTGGATTTGTCTCCGGGTCCTCTGTTTTTTCCTCCACATTTCGAGTCGACGTGCATTCCGATGACTTTTCTGCGATAAATTTCCGCATTTGTGGCCAGGTAACTTTTGATTAAAAGGGTCACATTTCACCTGCTAATTGTCATAGTTGTTTTTAAATCTCCCACCGTGAGGACGACGAGGAGCTCACGGCGATGCGACCCCTGTGACACCGCCCTGGGCGTGCCAGTGGCTGTCTATCAGTGAACTGTACGGTAACTAAGGAATAGTTGTCTGTCAAATAAGATGGTCCAAATATGTGTAGTTAAATCTTTTTCGCATGGTCAATAACATCTTTCCAATGATTTCTCAGTTTGTACCCATCATCACGGTTGAAATTATGTCTGTGTTTGTATATTTGGATGGCTTCGTGTAAAAACCCTTGATGGTAGCCAGGAGGTTTGCAGAGCACCTTGGTCTCGGAAAAGACAATTTCATGAGAGCCCACAGCGTTGTAGCAATGATCGGCAACGGCGGAAGAATCAGTTCTGCCGTGTTTCAGATCTGACTTGTGCTCGCGGACACGATCAGAGACATGGCGTTTCGTTTCTCCAATCTAGCAATCACCACCACTGCAACTCAGTTTGTAGACTCCAGGGTATTGTAAGTCAGGAATGACATCTTTCACAGATGGAATTAGATCACGGATGTTATGTACTGTACTGAATCGGACTTGGATCTTATGTTTGTTTAGAATTTTGGAGATCTTTTTGGTCACGCCTGCTATGTATGGCAACGTGATGGTTTTGATCGGAGTTTCAAGTGGCTGTTTCTGTATGGTGGGAGAAACAGCTTGGCGGATGGTGCGGTCAGAGTATCCGTTCATCCTGAGGGCCCGATGTACATGTCTCAATTCACTGGCCAGGTGGTGTTGGTCAGAAATGCCATGAGCTCTGTGGTATAGCGTTTTGATGCGTAGTTAAATCTGTTTTGCATGGTCAACAAGGTGTATGCGTAACGAGCGTGACCGGTCTCTCTGCAGATGCGGCGTTGGCTGTCAAGCTCCAGCTCACTCTCCCGAAGAGTCTGTCTGTGAGGGAGGGAGAGAACGTCACTCTCCCCTGCTCCTTCTCCCCACCGGCCACACACCTGGACCACGTCGTCGTCCAGTGGTTCACGATGCCCAGACGCTACGCAGAGAACGTCACCAGTGGAGACATGACCTTGGTGGGGCTCGCATTTCACGTCAGTCGTGACTAGTGATTGTCTTTAGATTTAAAGCTGATTTCGTGACTGCAGGGATTCATCTTCTTGGTTCTTTGGGTAAAGTCACCACGTAGAACGGAAGTAATAAAGTAATAAAAATAAAACATAATAAAATGCAATTCTCACGACGTTTCGGCCACAACGCAACCAGCCGTCCTCAGGTGGAGACCTGTTCTTTATTATTTCCATTCTACGTGACTTTACCAAAAGAACCAAGAAGATGAATGCAACAGACGCTGTCTTTCCGACAGACCTGTTCTTCACCTGAGGACGGCTGCTTGCGTTGTGGCCGAAACGTCCTGAGAATTATTTTATTATGTTTTATTTTTATTATTTCCATTCTACGTGACGACTTTACCGAAAGAACCAAGAACTCGACGCAAACTCAACGTTCATATTTTGCCATCGCCCAAGAGCTCTCCCGTGTAGGGAGTTAACCGAGCTCACCGAGCCCGGCTCAGCTCACGACGATTCGACGGCGGGCATCGCGTGCGATCGCGCTCGACCGTCCCACGTCGCGCTCGGTGTCGTTGGCAGATCTACTTCTCGGGCGACGAGACGGCGGACGACTCGAGCGTCGCCAAGTCCGCGGGAGACGTGCTCGCGGGAGACTGCTCCGTCGGCATCCCCAACTTCCCCGGGAGCCTCGGCCCCGTCGCCCTGTGCCGCGTCGACTGCCGCCGCTGTGACGCCGCGGGGAACGCCGCCGTGCAAGCGGAGCTGCTGCTGCTGCTGCAGCTGCAGGACGTGACGGCTGCGGGTGAGCCGAGCGCGGAGCTCGCGGCGCCGGTTGCGCCGTGGCTGACACGGCCACGCTCGCCGCGCGGCGACGCGACTCTTCGCAATTTCGATACGATGTCAATCCCGAGTGAGAGGTCTCTCCCTACTGCACGTGAAGCCGTGTTGAGTGAGTGTCTCTCCCTGTTGCATGTGAAGCCGTGTTGAATGGGTGGTCTCTCCTTGTTGCACGTGAAGCCGTGTTGAGTGAGTGTCTCTCCCTGTTGCACGTGAAGCCGTGTTGAGTGAGTGTCTCTCCCTGCTGCACGTGAAGCCGTGTTGAGTGAGTGTCTCTCCCTGCTGCACGTGAAGCCGTGTTGAGTGAGTGTCTCTCCCTGCTGCACGTGAAGCCGTGTTGAGTGAGTGTCTCTCCCTGCTGCACGTGAAGCCGTGTTGAGTGAGTGTCTCTCCCTGTTGCACGTGAAGCCGTGTTGAGTGAGTGTCTCTCCCTGCTGCACGTGAAGCCGCTGGCCGGAGTCGCCGCTTGAGGTGGTGGTGCAGGGTGCGAGTGGGGGTCACCCTGAGCCCCCCCCCCCCCGTCCCCCGTCTCCGTGTCTCTGCAGCCCCACGGCGGCCACACGGCGGGGCTCTGAGCGAGGCCACCGCCGCCCCTCCAGGGGAGACGCCGCCGCACAGGGCAGGGCTGCTGGTGGCCGGGGTGCTGGCGCCTCTGGCTGTCGTGGTCTACGTCGTCTCCGTCTGCAAGGGGAACAACACGAGGAGGAGGAGGAGGAGACGCCGTCGGCCTTCAGGGCCCGGGCAGCCGGATCGCCCGGCCCCCCTGGTGAATGAGCATTGACGTGGGTAGCCGGCCGGAGCTCTCTCTCTCCGTGGCCCACACTCGGTGTGTCACTGACGAGGTCTCACGTTCACGCCAGAGCTCGCAAACGGGTTTTGATTCCTTACCCGTACCCGGCCGCACCAGGGTCGCAAACGGGTACCCGTACCCGGCCGTACCCTACCCGTACCCGTACCCAGCCGGGTACGGGTAGGGTACGGGTATCGGGTACCTGATTGCGACCTCTGGGATGAAGCCATGTTGCAGGCGCGGGTGGGTTGATTCTAGAAACTTGAATTCGGTAAAATCATCACGTAGAAGGGAAATAATGAAATAATAAAAATATAAAACAATAAAACACATTCTCACGACGTTTCGACTGCAACACAATCAATCGTCGGCAGGTGTGCAATCCACAGCAAGAAAGTTTGAAAAAAGTGGCGGTTTGTCGTGACGTCAGCACCACGGACAGCGATTTGGCAGTTTGCCAGATGGACGAGTCCATCTCTGTTCGGGGAGAAGAGGAGGGGGCAGCAGACAACGGGCTGCGTCTGCAAGTCACGTGAGCGTGAAGACCCGAACAGAGATGGACTGGTCCATCTGGCCAACTGCCAAATCGCTGTCCGTGGTGCTGACGTCACGACAAACCGCCACTTTTTTTCAAATTTTCTTGCTGTGGATTTCACACCTGATGACGATTGCTTGTGTTGCAGGCGAAATGTCGTGATAATTGTTGTTTTATATTAATATTATTTCATTATTTCCCTTCTACATGACTTAATGTGTAAATTTTATTATTTCATTATTTCCCTTCTACGTGACTATGTTGTATTTTTATTATTTTATTATTTCCCTTCTACGTGATGACTTTACCCAAAGAACCAAGAAGACGAACCTTCTGTTTGTCCTTCTTCAGACAGTGGCGCTGGGAATGCAGAACGTGCGTAGGGACAGGCACGTGGACGCGCAGCCGCCGATGGACAGACGCGAAGAGAGAACAGGACGAGTGTCGGAGACCTTCGCCGTGTGACGATGTTCAGGCAGCTCGATGGTCGGCACGGGGAGTGGGTCGCACACACACACATGCACACATACACTCACCCCCACACACTCACACACTCACACCCATACAGTTACACACCCCCACAACTCCCACCACACTCACACCACACACACCCACACTCACACTCACTCTCACACACACTCACTCTCACACCCATACAGTTACACAGTCACACACCCCCACACACACTCACACTCCCACACACACACACACACACTCCCACACACTCACACCCACCCACACACTCACACCCACACACCCACACACACCCACACACTCACTCACACCCACACACTCACACACCCACTCACACCCACACACTCACTCACACACACCCACACACACACACTCCCACACACACTCCCACACACACTCCCACACCCACACACTCCCACACCCACACACACTCACACACACACTCCATCACACACACCCACACACACCCACACACACCCCCACACACACACACACCCCCGCACACAACAACCGCCATTCGCCACTAAGTGGCGGTGACGTCACCACGACGCTTGTGCCAGTGTTTCCCCCTCGTGCAAGGAGCGGCTTTTCTCCGAGATGTTCAGATTTCCTCCTACCCTTGCGGTGCACGCAACTTACTCATTGGCTGACAATATCCTGCGATGAAACATAAATCAAAAACCCCGAATGTGGAAGGGCCCTATTGAGTGGAGAGTCTCCGTGACACTGTGCAGCCTCCTGGATCATTAAACTATCATCATCATCATCATCATCATCACCATCATCAACATCATCAACATCATCATCACCATCATCATCATCATCGTCATCATCGTCATCACCACCATCATCAATCATCACTCCGCACACATTTGTGGGTTTTTTCGCCGTCGTCCGAAGTACTGAATTGGGGAGGTATCACACGCGTGGACAGACGGAGAGGAAACTCGCGAATGTTGCATGATTCTGATGCTGCTAATCCTGCATAATGCACGGGCATAATATGACTTTGAGACCCCCCGCCCACCTCCTACGCATTTCACAAGTGGTACTAATCCCATATCTGCATTTCCCATAAATATGCTAAATTCCTCGATATGCAAATTATTTTGTCAAGGCGCTCTTCCCCCTCCATCCCGGCTTAAATATACGCTGCCAAGCCTGGTGGTGTTTCATTCAGACGCTGTCTTCCCGACAGACCTGTTCTTCACCTGAGGACGGCTGCTTGCGTTGTGGCTGAAACGTCGTGAGAATTGTATTTATGTTTTATTACTTCCCTTCTACGTGACTTTACCGAAAGAACCAAGAAGATGAATCCCTGCAGTCACGAAAGCTTTAAATCGAAAGATTCTAGTTGATCGATAATGAAACTGTTCCAGTGGGATAAGGCGTGCTGGAGAGCGGTACGGGATCCATGAGGACGCCCACTCCTCCCGCCCCTGGTGATCATTAACAATCGATGCAGAACTAGTGCACCGCTATACGCCATCGTGAACACCACAGCCGACTTAATCGAGACCCAAAACGCACACAGCAAACTCCAAAAAACACAGAAATTGCAGCGTTACTCCGATTTAACGTCATTTCGCAAATGACGTGGTCACGTGATTAACACCGCCACCCTCTCAGCCCCTTCGCCTCCACCACCATCACCACCTACTACCACCACCACCACACTAACAATCGCTTCGGTATAACGCCGTTTCCATACTCAGGAACGCATCCTCGACGAAAACCTCACCTACTACCACCACCACCACCACACTATCAATCGCTTCGGTTTAACGCCGTTTCCATACTCAGGAAGGCATCCCCGATGTCCACACACACACAGAGATAGACACAGAAAATGACTTTTTTCTGCAAGATTGTATTCAAGTGTAAAGTGTATAGAGCGTCACGCGGCTCAGTGAAGGGTATGATGACGTATGCTGCAGGGGGGCGGCTCGCTAAATCACTTGTGTAGGGGTCACCGCTCTGCATTGTCACTCCTCACTGTGCCCACACACTCACACACACACTCACACACTCACTCACACACTCCCGCTCTGCATTGTCCATCCTCACTGTGCCCAGTGAACGCTTCGGAAAATTGCCAAACGCGGCGTCAACAAGAACGGAGTAGAAAGGAACAACAACAACAACGCCACCGAGTTGCTAACCGCAATCAAGTGGCGACGGTCAAAAAGCAACAGCGCTTCTGCATTGTGGAAATTCACCACATGCGGATGTTGACAAGTGCATAGCGGGGTAGTGTGTCAAGGTGCAGTGTATCAAAGTGTAGTGTTTGTAGTCGTGTAATGTATCGTGTCACGTAGTCATGCGCATGCTGGATGCTGTGATACCGGTGCCCCAAACAAACTTTGTGGGGGGTCACCAAACACACCCACAGGACCCGGCTGAAACCAAATGGAATCGGGATTTCAGCCGAGGCCATCCCTCGACAGCGTCTTGAGGCTACTTGCACAAGAATTGATCGACGGTCGATGGGCACAGCTTGCAATCGACGTTCCAGTGGAGTTGCTCCTGGCAGCCGCACTGCTTCTCCACCGTGACTGGGAAGGGAACAGCAGCAGAGGAGTCGGTGCGAAACGGACGCGCGGAACCGGTCGTCGTTCTGACCACGAGATTTTTTTAAATCGCAACTTTGCGATCGCCGTTGACGTCACGAGGTGGAAAATCTCCGCGCGCTTCTTGCCGACATTTGAGAGAGAGAGAGATAAAACACAGCAGTTCAACTGCTGAGCCAGCCTAGAGAGACCCGTCACAACGAGGGTTTGTATACGCGGCGCAGGGCAGGCAGCCTCTGGGCTGGAAAGGAATTCCATCCCCGGACGCCATCACAAGAGCCGTCGTGACGTCACTGCCACCTGTCAGCACATGGCGGTTGGTAGTGACGGTGGTGGTGGTGACTGTGGTAGTGGTGATGGTGGTGGTGGTGGTAGTGACGGTGGTGGTGGTGGTGGTGACTGTGGTAGTGGTGATGATGATGGTGGTAGTGGTAGTAGTGACGATGACGGTGGTGGTGGTGACTGTGGTAGTGGTGATGGTGGTGGTGGTAGTAGTGACGATGACGGTGGTGGTGGTGATGATGGTGCTAGTGGTGGTGACTGTGGTCGTGGTGATGATGGTGATGGTGGTGGTGACTGTGGTCGTGATGATGGTGATGGTGGTGGTGACTGTGGTAGTGATGATGGTGATGGGTGGTGGTGGTGACATTGACGGTGGTGGTGGTGGTGGTGATAGTGACGATGACGGTGGTGGTGGTGGTGACATTGACGGTGGTGGTGGTGGTAGTGACATTGATGGTGGTGGTGGTGGTGACATTGACGGTGGTGGTGGTGGTGGTGACGATGACGGTGGTGGTGATGGTGGTGACATTGACGGTGGTGGTGGTGGTGACATTGACGATGACGGTGGTGGTGGTAGTGACGATGACGGTGGTGGTAATAGTGACGACGGTGGTGGTGGTGGTGGTGACATTGATGGTGGTGGTGGTGGTGACATTGACGGTGGTGGTGGGGGTGACATTGACCTAAGGTTCACGGAAAGCAGTTCTAAAGCAATACGTGTTCAATGTAACTGCGTGTGTGTACGGTACTACTGTATAGTGGTGAAGAACAGTGTGAAGTGGTATGGGGACAGGGTGATTAGAGAGAGACTGGTGCATGCGTGGAGACAATTAAAATGCAAATCAATTTATAACATTTTTGGCATGCGTTTTTCTGGATTTTGTTGCTGTTATTCTGTCTTTTACTGTTCAAATAAACCCACCATTAAAATTATAGACTGATCATTTCTTTGTCAGCAGGCAAACGTACAAAATCAGCAGGGGATCAAATACTTGTTTCCCTCATTGTAACAAGCTGAGATTAGGAGCACTCCCTTTAAGAGTGTGCTCCTAATCTCAGCTCGTTACCTGTATAAAAGACACCTGGGAGCCAGAAATCTTTCTGATTGAGAGGGGGTCAAATACTTATTTCCCTCATTAAAATGCAAATCAATTTATAACATTTTTGACATGCGTTTTTCTGGATTTTGTGTTGTTATTCTGTCTCTCACTGTTCAAATAAACCCACCATTAAAATTACAGACTGATAATTTCTTTGTCAGTGGGAAAACGTACAAAATCAGCAGGGGATCAAATACTTTTTTCCCTCACTGTAGCTCACTGGGCCTTGCCTGGTCAAATATGAAATAGTTGTTGCTTTTTAAATCCTTTATATTAAGTTCGCTTGCTTGCGCGCTTGCTTGCTTGCGCGCTTACGACCGTGCAAATCTTTCGGTCGTTTTTTAACCCACTTCCCGTGATCCAATCGAGCTGACATTTTGCACACAGACTCGTTGTGCATGACAATTTATTTTCCATAACTTCACACTTTTTAGGAAAAAATATTATATTTAATTACCAATTGCTTAATGGTGGCAGGCAATCATCTGACCCACAGGTGGCAGCCATCTCAAGCCAGAGGATGAGAGGACTCGAGCCGTCACGCATATAAAGGATTTATAGTGAAAAACTTTGTTTTTACGGGTTAATTTTTAATGACTAGTTTTAGTTAATTTTCGGGGGGGGGGGTTAGGGAGAGGTGAGGGGCGAGGGGCTCACCTTGTGAGATGTCGTATCCTCTGTCACAGCACGTGATGACGGAGCATGCCTCCTTGCCCTCGGAGGTGACGTTGCACCGCCGCCCCACCGCGCCGGGGATGCCGCTGGCGTCGTTGCGCTCGCAGTAGCCGGGGCTGGCGCTCACGTGCACCAGCTCGCTCGCCGTGGGCGCCGTCAAGCGCTCGTTCACCGGCTCCAGACGCCAGCGGGACCAGCGGGTGGCACCAGCAACGCTGCTGCTGCTGTTGTGGCGGACCAGCCGCATGGCGGAACTTGTGTCGTACTTGTGCTGCAACCACCATCATCACCATCGTCATCATCATTATCATCATCAATATCATCACCATTATCACTATCATCACCATCATCATTATTATCACCACCATCATCACCATCATCATTATCATCATCATCATTATCATCATCATCATCATCATCATCATCATCACCATCATCATTATCATCATCACCATCATCATCACCATCATCACACCATCATCATCATCACCACTCACACCACCACACCATCACCATCATCACCATCATCGGGGGATGTGCTGGTTGTCGAGTGAATGCGGGGAGCTCCCTTAGCTGTTAGGGACCCCCCCCCCCGCCTGTAACCCCCCAATGGATGAATCCTCGTCACACCCACACTCCCTCTGGGGGCAGTCCCACCCAGCAGCTGTGAGCAGCTCACCTTCAGCAAGTTCCCAACTTGGTGGAAGTCGGCGAGCTGCTGCCAGCAGATCTTCAGCATGCAGCGGCCAAAAAGCAGGTGGCACTTGCAGTCCATGTGCGCCAGATTGTACACCGCCTGTAGCACCACCACCACCACTACCAGCGTCACTACCACCACCACCGTCATCACCACCACCAGACATCACCACCACCGTCAATGTCACTACCACCACCACCGTCATCACCACCACCAGACATTACCACCACCACCAGCGTCACTACCACCACCACCACCGTCATCACCACCACCAGACATCATTACGCTAAAACATTACCGGTAGAAGTTCAAGCGAGAACCATTGCGTTAATCACGATTGGTAATACAACCCTAGGCAAGGAGGCCAAACCTAATTAGCATGGAGTAACTTTTTTTAAATTATTTAAAAAAAAAGACAACATCTACAACGACCCACCACCCCGTTCACACACTCACCAGCCGACCCGCCTCGTTGTCGTGCAAATTCATCGCCAAAGACTCCCCTCTCTGCCTGCTACGACTGCCATCGCCCACATTCACGAACCACTTGGCGAACTGGTATCCGTATTCG
>NW_024706080.1:0-15398 GCF_018977255.1 Callorhinchus milii | reverse complement strand
GCTACGCGGGGGATCTTTGTCTTTGTGTGCCAACAACAGCACTTGCCCCAGCAGCCTGTTACAGGCTACGCGGGGGATCTTTGTCTTTGTGTGCCAACAACAGCACTTGCCCCAGCAGCCTGTTACAGGCTATACGGGGGATCTTTGTCTTTGTGTGCCAACAACAGCACTTGCCCCAACAGCCTGTTACAGGCTATACGGGGGATCTTTGTCTTTGTGTGCCAACAACAGCACTTGCCCCAGCAGTCTGTTACAGGCTATACGGGGATCTTTGTCTTTGTGTGCCAACAACAGCACTTGCCCCCGCAGCCTGTTACAGGCTATACGGGGGATCTTTGTCTTTGTGTGCCACAACAGCACTTGCCCTACAGTCTGTTACAGGCTATACGGGGGATCTTGTCTTTGTGTGCCAACAACAACACTTGCCCAACAGTCTGTTACAGGCTATACGGGGGATCTTTGTCTTTGTGTGCCAACAACAACACTTGCCCCAACAGCCTGTTACAGGCTATACGGGGGATCTTTGTCTTTGTGTGCCAACAACAGCACTTGCCCCAGCAGCCTGTTACAGGCTATACGGGGGATCTTTGTCTTTGTGTGCCAACAACAGCACTTGCCCCAACAGCCTGTTACAGGCTATACGGGGGATCTTTGTCTTTGTGTGCCAACAACAGCACTTGCCCCAGCAGCCTGTTACAGGCTATACGGGGGATCTTTGTCTTTGTGTGCCAACAACAGCACTTGCCCAACAGCCTGTTACAGGCTATACGGGGGATCTTTGTCTTTGTGTGCCAACAACAGCACTTGCCCCAACAGCCTGTTACAGGCTATACGGGGGATCTTTGTCTTTGTGTGTCAACAACAGCACTTGCCCCAGCAGCCTGTTACATGCTATACGGGGGATCTTTGTCTTTGTGTGCCAACAACAGCACTTGCCCCAGCAGCCTGTTACATGCTATACGGGGGATCTTTGTCTTTGTGTGCCAACAACAGCACTTGCCCTACAGTCTGTTACAGGCTATACGGGGGATCTTTGTCTTTGTGTGCCAACAACAACACTTGCCCCAGCAGCCTGTTACAGGCTATACGGGGGATCTTTGTCTTTGTGTGCCAACAACAGCACTTGCCCAGCAGCCTGTTACAGGCTATACGGGGGATCTTTGTCTTTGTGTGCCAACAACAGCACTTGCCCCAGCAGCCTGTTACAGGCTACACGGGGAGGGGGGGACGATATTTGTCGATAGTTTACACAAAAAATCCCCGAGCCTTACATGACCTCACCGCCAAAACTTCCAGGCGGGTGGGGGGCCTGCTCAACAAGAGCAGTTAGTGAGTCTGTGGGTCTCTGTGTGAGTCTGTGGGTCTCTGTGTGTGAGTCTGTGGGTCTCTTGTGTGAGTCTGTGGGTCTCTGTGTGAGTCTGTGGGTCTCTGTGTGAGTCTGTGGGTCTCTGGTGTGAGTCTGTGGTCTCTGTGTGAGTCTGTGGGTCTCTGTGTGAGTCTGTGGGTCTCTGTGTGAGTCTGTGGGTCTCTGTGTGAGTCTGTGGGTCTCTGTGTGAGTCTGTGGGTCTCTGTGTGAGTCTGTGGGTCTCTGTGTGAGTCTGTGGGTCTCTGTGTGGTCTGTGGGCTCTGTGTGAGTCTGTGGGTCTCTGTGTGAGTCTGTGGGTCTCTGTGTGAGTCTGTGGGTCTCTGTGTGAGTCTGTGGGTCTCTGTGTGAGTCTGTGGGTCTCTGTGTGAGTCTGTGGGTCTCTGTGTGAGTCTGTGGGTCTCTGTGTGAGTCTGTGGGTCTCTGTGTGAGTCTGTGGGTCTCTGTGTGAGTCTGTGGGTCTCTGTGTGAGTCTGTGGGTCTCTGTGTGAGTCTGTGGGTCTCTGTGTGAGTCTGTGGGTCTCTGTGTGAGTCTGTGGGTCTCTGTGTGAGTCTGTGGGTCTCTGTGTGAGTCTGTGGGTCTCTGTGTGAGTCTGTGGGTCTCTGTGTGAGTCTGTGGGTCTCTGTGTGAGTCTGTGGGTCTCTGTGTGAGTCTGTGGGTCTCTGTGTGAGTCTGTGGGTCTCTGTGTGAGTCTGTGGGTCTCTGTGTGAGTCTGTGGGTCTCTGTGTGAGTCTGTGGGTCTCTGTGTGAGTCTGTGGGTCTCTGTGTGAGTCTGTGGTCTCTGTGTGAGTCTGTGGGTCTCTGTGTGAGTCTGTGGGTCTCTGTGTGAGTCTGTGGGTCTCTGTGTGAGTCTGTGGGTCTCTGTGTGAGTCTGTGGGTCTCTGTGTGAGTCTGTGGGTCTCTGTGTGAGTCTGTGGGTCTCTGTGTGAGTCTGTGGGTCTCTGTGTGAGTCTGTGGGTCTCTGTGTGAGTCTGTGGGTCTCTGTGTGAGTCTGTGGGTTCTGTGTGAGTCTGTGGGTCTCTGTGTGAGTCTGTGGGTCTCTGTGTGAGTCTGTGGGTCTCTGTGTGAGTCTGTGGGTCTCTGGTGTGAGTCTGTGGGTCTCTGTGTGAGTCTGTGGGTCTCTGTGTGGAGTCTGTGGGTCTCTGTGTGAGTCTGTGGGTCTCTGTGTGAGTCTGTGGGTCTCTGTGTGAGTCTGTGGGTCTCTGTGTGAGTCTGTGGGTCTCTGTGTGAGTCTGTGGGTCTCTGTGTGGAGTCTGTGGGTCTCTGTGTGAGTCTGTGGTCTCTGTGTGAGTCTGTGGGTCTCTGTGTGAGTCTGTGGGTCTCTGTGTGAGTCTGTGGGTCTCTGTGTGAGTCTGTGGGTCTCTGTGTGAGTCTGTGGGTCTCTGTGTGAGTCTGTGGGTCTCTGTGTGAGTGTGGTGGGTCTCTGTGTGAGTCTGTGGGTCTCTGTGTGAGTCTGTGGGTCTCTGTGTGAGTCTGTGGGTCTCTGTGTGAGTCTGTGGGTCTCTGTGTGAGTTGTGGGGTCCTGTGGGGTCGTGGGCTCTGTGTGAGTCTGTGGGTCTCTTTGTGAGTCTGTGGTCTCTGTGTGAGTCTGTGGGTCTCTGTGTGAGTCTGTGGTCTCTGGGTGAGTCTGTGGGTCTCTGTGTGAGTCTGTGGGTCTCTGTGTGAGTCTGTGGGTCTCTGTGTGAGTCTGTGGGTCTCTGTGTGAGTCTGTGGGTCTCTGTGTGTGAGTCTGTGGGTCTCTGTGTGAGTCTGTGGGTCTCTGTGTGAGTCTGTGGGTCTCTGTGTGAGTATGTGGTCTCTGTGTGAGTCTGTGGGTCTCTGTGTGAGTCTGTGGGTCTCTGTGTGAGTGTGGGTCTCTGTGTGAGTCTGTGGGTCTGTGTGAGTCTGTGGGTCTCTGTGTGAGTCTGTGGGTCTCTGTGTGAGTCTGTGGGTCTCTGTGTGAGTCTGTGGGTCTCTGTGTGAGTCTGTGGGTCTCTGTGTGAGTCTGTGGGTCTCTGTGTGAGTCTGTGGTCTCTGTGTGAGTCTGTGGGTCTCTGTGTGAGTCTGTGGGTCTCTGTGTGAGTCTGTGGGTCTCTGTGTGAGTGTGGGTCTCTGTGTGAGTCTGTGGGTCTCTGTGTGAGTCTGTGGGTCTCTGTGTGAGTGTGGGTCTCTGTGTGAGTTGTGTGGTCTCTGTGTGAGTCTGTGGGTCTCTGTGTGAGTCTGTGGGTCTGTGTGAGTCTGTGGGTCTCTGTGTGAGTCGTGGGTCTGTGTGGTCTGTGGGTCTCTGTGTGTGAGTCTGTGGGTCTCTGTGTGGTGAGTCTGTGGGTCTCTGTGTGAGTCTGTGGGTCTCTGGGTGAGTCTGTGGTCTCTGTGTGAGTCTATGGGTCTGTGTGAGTCTGTGGGTCTCTGTGTGAGTCTGTGGGTCTCTGTGTGTGAGTCTGTGGGTCTCTGTGTGAGTGTGTGAGTCTGTGGGTCTCTGGGTGAGTCTGTGGGTCTCTGGGTGAGTCTGTGGGTCTCTGTGTGAGTCTGTGGGTCTCTGTGTGGTGAGTCTGTGGGTCTCTGTGTGAGTCTGTGGGTCTCTGTGTGTGAGTCTGTGGGTCTCTGTGTGAGTCTGTGGGTCTCTGTGTGAGTCTGTGGGTCTCTCTGTGTGAGTCTGTGGGTCTCTGTGTGAGTCTGTGGGTCTCTGTGAGTCTGTGGGTCTCTGTGTGAGTCTGTGGGTCTCTGTGTGTGAGTCTGTGGTCTCTTGTGTGAGTCTGTGGGTCTCTGTGTGTGAGTCTGTGGGTCTCTGTGTGAGTCTGTGGGTCTCTGTGTGAGTCTGTGGGTCTCTGGGTGAGTCTGTGGGTCTCTGTGTGTGAGTCTGTGGGTCTCTGTGTGAGTCTGTGGGTCTCTGTGAGTCTGTGGGTCTCTGTGTGAGTCTGTGGGTCTCTGTGTGAGTCTGTGGGTCTCTTGTGTGAGTCTGTGGGTCTCTGTGTGAGTCTGTGGGTCTCTGTGTGAGTCTGTGGGTCTCTGTGTGAGTCTGTGGGTCTCTGTGTGAGTCTGTGGGTCTCTGTGTGAGTCTGTGGGTCTCTGTGTGAGTCTGTGGGTCTCTGGTGTGAGTCTGTGGGTCTCTGTGGGTCTCTGTGTGAGTCTGTGGGTCTCTGTGTGGTGAGTCTGTGGGTCTCTGTGTGAGTCTGTGGGTCTCTGTGTGAGTCTGTGGGTCTCTGTGTGAGTCTGTGGGTCTCTGTGTGTGAGTCTGTGGGTCTCTGTGTGTGAGTCTGTGGGTCTCTGTGTGAGTCTGTGGGTCTCTGTGTGGTGAGTCTGTGGGTCTCTGTGTGAGTCTGTGGGTCTCTGTGTGAGTCTGTGGGTCTCTGTGTGAGTCTGTGGGTCTCTGGTGAGTCTGTGGGTCTCTGTGTGAGTCTGTGGGTCTCTGTGTGAGTCTGTGGGTCTCTGTGTGAGTCTGTGGGTCTCTGTGTGTGAGTCTGTGGTCTCTGTGTGAGTCTGTGGGTCTCTGTGTGTGAGTCTGTGGGTCTGTGTGTGAGTCTGTGGGTCTCTGTGTGACTGTGGGTCTCTGTGTGACTGTGGGTCTCTGTGTGAGTCTGTGGGTCTCTGTGTGAGTCTGTGGTCTCTGTGTGTGAGTCTGTGGGTCTCTGTGTGTGAGTCTGTGGGTCTCTGTGTGAGTCTGTGGGTCTCTGTGTGAGTCTGTGGGTCTCTGGTGAGTCTGTGGGTCTCTGTGTGAGTCTGTGGGTCTCTGTGTGGTGAGTCTGTGGGTCTCTGTGTGAGTCTGTGGTCTCTGTGTGAGTCTGTGGGTCTCTTGTGTGAGTCTGTGGGTCTCTGTGTGTGAGTCTGTGGGTCTCTTGTGTGAGTCGTGGGTCTCTGTGTGAGTCTGTGGTCTCTGTGTGAGTCTGTGGGTCTCTGTGTGAGTCTGTGGGTCTCTGTGTGAGTCTGTGGGTCTCTGTGTGGAGTCTAGTGGGTCTCTGTGTGTGAGTCTGTGGGTCTCTGTGTGAGTCTGTGGGTCTCTGTGTGAGTCTGTGGGTCTCTGTGTGTGAGTCTGTGGGTCTCTGTGTGTGAGTCTGTGGGTCTCTGTGTGAGTCTGTGGGTCTCTGTGTGAGTACTGTGGGTCTCTGTGTGAGTCTGTGGGTCTCTGTGTGAGTCTGTGGTCTCTGTGTGTGAGTCTGTGGGTCTCTGTGTGGTGAGTCTGTGGGTCTCTGTGTGAGTGAGTCTGTGGGTCTCTGTGTGAGTCTGTGGGTCTCTGTGTGAGTCTGTGGGTCTCTGTGTGAGTCTGTGGGTCTCTGTGTGAGTGAGTCTGTGGGTCTCTGTGTGAGTCTGTGGGTCTCTGTGTGAGTGAGTCTGTGGGTCTCTGTGTGAGTGAGTCTGTGGGTCTCTGTGTGAGTGAGTCTGTGGGTCTCTGTGTGAGTCTGTGGGTCTCTGTGTGAGTCTGTGGGTCTCTGTGTGAGTCTGTGGGTCTCTGTGTGAGTCTGTGGGTCTCTGTGTGAGTCTGTGGGTCTCTGTGTGTGAGTCTGTGGGTCTCTGTGTGGTGAGTCTGTGGGTCTCTGTGTGAGTACTGTGGGTCTCTGGGTGAGTCTGTGGGTCTCTGTGTGAGTCTGTGGGTCTCTGTGTGAGTCTGTGGGTCTCTGTGTGAGTCTGTGGGTCTCTGTGTGAGTCTGTGGGTCTCTGTGTGTGAGTCTGTGGGTCTCTGTGTGGTGAGTCTGTGGTCTCTGGTGTGAGTATGTGGTCTCTGGGTGAGTCTGTGGGTCTCTGTGTGAGTCTGTGGGTCTCTGTGTGAGTGAGTCTGTGGGTCTCTGTGTGAGTCTGTGGGTCTCTGTGTGAGTCTGTGGGTCTCTTGTGTGAGTCTGTGGGTCTCTGTGTGTGAGTCTGTGGGTCTGTGTGTGAGTCTGTGGGTCTCTGTGTGAGTCTGTGGGTCTCTGTGTGAGTCTGTGGGTCTCTGTGTGAGTCTGTGGGTCTCTGTGTGAGTCTGTGGGTCTCTTGTGTGAGTCTGTGGGTCTCTGTGTGAGTCTGTGGGTCTCTGTGTGAGTCTGTGGGTCTCTGTGTGGTGCTGTGGGTCTCTGGGTGAGTCTGTGGGTCTCTGTGTGAGTCTGTGGGTCTCTGTGTGGTGAGTCTGTGGGTCTGTGTGAGTCTGTGGGTCTCTGTGTGAGTCTGTGGGTCTCTTGTGTGAGTCTGTGGGTCTCTGTGTGTGAGTCTGTGGGTCTCTGTGTGTGAGTCTGTGGGTCTCTGTGTGAGTCTTGGGTCTCTGTGTGAGTCTGTGGGTCTCTGTGTGGTGAGTCTGTGGGTCTCTGGGTGAGTCTGTGGGTCTCTGGGTGAGTCTGTGGGTCTCTGTGGGTCTCTGTGTGAGTCTGTGGGTCTCTGTGTGGTGAGTCTGTGGGTCTCTGTGTGAGTCTGTGGGTCTCTGTGTGAGTCTGTGGGTCTCTGTGTGAGTCTGTGGGTCTCTGTGTGGTGAGTCTGTGGGTCTCTGTGTGTGAGTCTGTGGGTCTCTGTGTGGTGAGTCTGTGGGTCTCTGTGTGAGTCTGTGGGTCTCTGTGTGAGTCTGTGGGTCTCTGTGTGAGTCTGTGGGTCTCTGTGTGAGTCTGTGGGTCTCTGTGTGAGTGAGTCTGTGGGTCTCTGGGTGAGTCTGTGGGTCTCTGTGTGTGAGTCTGTGGGTCTCTGTGTGAGTCTGTGGGTCTCTGTGTGTGAGTCTGTGGGTCTCTGTGTGTGAGTCTGTGGGTCTCTGTGTGAGTCTGTGGGTCTCTGTGTGTGAGTCTGTGGGTCTGTGTGTGAGTCTGTGGGTCTCTGTGTGAGTCTGTGGGTCTCTGTGTGAGTCTGTGGGTCTCTGTGTGAGTCTGTGGGTCTCTGTGTGTGAGTCTGTGGGTCTCTGTGTGTGAGTCTGTGGGTCTCTGTGTGTGAGTCTGTGGGTCTCTGTGTGAGTCTGTGGGTCTCTGTGTGAGTACTGTGGGTCTCTGTGTGGTGAGTCTGTGGGTCTCTGTGTGAGTCTGTGGGTCTCTGTGTGAGTGAGTCTGTGGGTCTCTGTGTGGTGAGTCTGTGGGTCTCTGTGTGAGTCTGTGGGTCTCTGTGTGTGAGTCTGTGGGTCTCTGTGTGTGAGTCTGTGGGTCTCTGTGTGTGAGTCTGTGGGTCTCTGTGTGAGTCTTGTGGTCTCTGTGTGAGTCTGTGGGTCTCTGTGTGAGTCTGTGGGTCTCTGTGTGAGTCTGTGGGTCTCTGTGTGTGAGTCTGTGGGTCTCTGTGTGTGAGTCTGTGGGTCTCTGTGTGAGTCTGTGGGTCTCTGTGTGAGTCTGTGGGTCTCTGTGTGTGAGTCTGTGGGTCTCTGTGTGTGAGTCTGTGGGTCTCTGTGTGAGTCTGTGGGTCTCTGTGTGAGTCTGTGGGTCTCTGTGTGAGTCTGTGGGTCTCTGTGTGAGTCTGTGGGTCTCTGTGTGTGAGTCTGTGGTCTCTGTGTGTTGAGTCTGTGGGTCTCGTGTGTGAGTCTGTGGGTCTCTGTGTGAGTCTGTGGGTCTCTGTGTGTGAGTCTGTGGGTCTCTGTGTGAGTCTGTGGGTCTCTGTGTGAGTCTGTGGGTCTCTGTGTGAGTCTGTGGGTCTCTGTGTGTGAGTCTGTGGGTCTCTGTGTGAGTCTGTGGGTCTCTGTGTGTGAGTCTGTGGGTCTCTGTGTGTGAGTCTGTGGGTCTCTGTGTGGTGAGTCTGTGGGTCTCTGTGTGGTCTGTGGGTCTCTGTGTGGTGAGTCTGTGGGTCTCTGTGTGGTGAGTCTGTGGGTCTCTGTGTGGTGAGTCTGTGGGTCTCTGTGTGTGAGTCTGTGGGTCTCTGTGTGAGTCTGTGGGTCTCTGGTGTGAGTCTGTGGGTCTCTGTGTGAGTCTGTGGGTCTGCTCTGTGTGAGTCTGTGGCTCACTCTCTGCCAGTCTACGTACGTGTACGCATGTTAAACTTCTTTTACACCGTACACAGCCAATCGTAGCCAATCAGAGGTGCGGGGGAAGGGCAACACACTGATGCGGACGTGCCAGTTGTCAAGCTCACTGAACAGCACTCGCCCCAACGGAATTCCTTTTCATCGCCTTAACAAGGCTTAAGAAATGTACGGAACTCTTACTCACACCTGAGATGGTTCCATTTGTCGCTGGTCGCTTGGGATCTCGGTCCACTCAGCGCCTTTGACGTACAACAACAAAAGCAACAAAGGCCACCCGTGTAGCCTACACGGACTCTTGGGGCAAGTGCTGTGGAGCGAGTCGCAGCAGCAGCAGCACCTATGAAAGGCCTTTGAGGGGTCGTGGTGGGTCGTGTGGCCAGAACCACGTGGTGGGTGTTGTGGTCAGGGTCACGTGGTGGGTGTTGTGGTCAGGGTCACGTGGTGGGTGTTGTGGTCAGGGTCACGTGGTGGGTGTTGTGGTTAGGGTCACGTGGTGGGTGTTGTGGTCAGGGTCACGTGGTGAGTATTGTAGCCGGGTCCACGTGGTGGGTGTTGTGGCCAGGGTCACGTGGTGAGTGTTGTAGCCAGGGTCACGTGGTGGTGTTGTGGTCAGGGTCACGTGGTGGGTGTTGTGGCCAGGGTCACGTGGTGGTGTTGTGACTACCGGCACTGTGGCACACGAGGGGGTGGGTGGCCAGCACCACGCCCGACCGCCTTTGTCTCCCCCGTGGCGATGTTTACTACACATCGCACCAGGTACCCATTTTGAGGCCGAGTCGACCTAGGGGGAGCCCAGGACCCGGTTCAGATGACCGTCACCGGCGTTGGCCGTGAGCGGGAATGAAACTCGGGTCTCCGGGTTCGTAGCGCAGCATAGCGCTAACCACTACACCCACCACTCCGCACACACACACAAAGACAAAGATCCCCCGTATAACCTCTAGCAGACTGTTGGGGCAAGTGCTGCTGGTGAGGATCTTTGAAGGCCGGCACTGTGGCACACGAGGGGATGGGTGGCCAGCACCACGCCCACCCGGCCGCCTTTGTCTCTCCAGTGGCGATATTTACCACACACCAGGTGCTCATTTGAGGCTGAGTCGACCTAGGGGGAGGCCCCAAGACCTGGTTCAGACAATCGTCACCGGTGTTAGCCGTGAGCGGGAATCGAACTCGGGTCGCCGGCTTCGTAGCACGCGTAGCCGTCCGCTCTGCACGCACGCGCGCCGAATAGTCAATATAAAAACGAAATCCGCGGCCGGTGCTTGGAATTTACGTCCGCAAGCAACGCGGACATTTGAATAGGGCCCCGGAAAAAGATCAGCGAAAACAAAATCGACCAAAAATAAACCGAAATGAAAATGAGAAAAAAATAAGCCGCAAAAAACAAAGTTTTTCACTATAAATCCTTTATATGCGTGACGGCTAGAGTCCTCTCGTCCTCTGGCTTGAGATGGCTGCCACCTATGGGTCAGATGATTGTCTGCCACCATTAAGCAATTGGTAATTAAATATTTTAAAAAATTCCTAAAAAGTGTAAAATTTTGGAACAAAAATTTTCACGAAAATAAATTGTCACGCACAACGAGTCTGTGTGCTAAATGTCAGCTCGATTGGATCACGGGAAGTGGGTTAAAAAAACGACCGAAAGATTTGCACGCTCCTAAGCAAGCAAGCAAGCAAGTGAACTTAATATAAAGGATTTAAAAAAATACGAACCCGACCGCCCGACCGCCTCGCCATCGATGAAGGGCGTTCGATTAGAAGGGCACCGACAGTCGTGGCCACGGCCGACTAAGAGCCCCCCCCCCCGCCCTCCCCGGTTAAATCTCAGCTTTTCACCTCGAATGTGAAACAGATGTCGCAACCGGGTACCCGATACCCGTACCCTACCCGATACCCGGCTACCCGTACCCGGCCAGGTACGGGTACCCGTTTGCGACCTTGATGCGGCCAGGTACGGGTAGGCCGTGATTCACTGGTGAGTCACCGTTTGTCACTCATTTCTCAACGTCTTGTCTCTTCTCACAATTCAAGTTCCTAGAATCAACCCACCCGCGCCTGCAACATGACTTCATCCCAGAGGTCGCAATTAGGTACCCGATACCCGTACGCTACCCGTACCCTACCCGATACCCGGCCGGGTACGGGTAGGCCGTGAGTCACTGGTGAGTCACCGTTTGTCACTCATTTCCCAACGTCTTGTCTCTTCTCACAATTCAAGTTCCTAGAATCAACCCACCCGCGCCTGCAACATGGCTTCATCCCAGAGGTCGCAATCAGGTACCCGATACCCGTACCCGTACCCAGCCGGGTACGGGTACGGGTAGGGTACGGGTACGGCCGGGTACGAGTACCCATTTGCGACCCTGGTGCGGCCGGGTACGGGTAAGGAATCAAAACCCGTTTGGCGACCTCTGATGTGAAATGTTCGTTCCCGTAGGTGGAGCGCGTCGATTGCGAGGGGCGTGTTTTTTGTTCACTCTCGCAGCCGCTCTCTCCCGGGTGCGGTGTGACTGTAACCCGCCGTTTGTTTTTGTTTAACCGCGGGGATTAGTCAGTCTCTCGCCGTGACAGCCTGTGGCCAGGAGATGTTAACTGCCTCGCCCCGTATGCAGGAGGTCGTGCGTTCAATCCCGACCCTGACGACGCCTGCTGCTGTATATTTACGAGTCTGCGTGTCTCTCTCTCTCATCATCATCATCATCACGGTGGCTAGGAGATGTTAACTACCTCGCCCGGTATGCAGGAGGTCGTGCGTTCGATCCCGACCCTGGTAACGCCTGCTGCTGTATATTTACGAGTTTGCGTCTCTCTCTCTCATCATCATCATCATCACGGTGGCTAGGAGATGTTAACTACCTCGCCTGTGTACAGGAGGTCGTGCGTTCAATCCCGACCCTGGCGACGCCTGCTGCTGTATATTACGAGTTTGCGTGTCTCTCTCTCATCGTCATCACGGTGGCTAGGAGATGTTAACTGCCTCGCCCGGTATGCAGAGGTCGTGCGTTCGATCCCCACCCTGGCGACGCCTGCTGCTGTATATTTACGAGTCTGCGTGTCTCTCTCTCTCATCATCATCATCATCACGGTGGCTAGGAGATGTTAACTACCTCGCCCCACATGCTGGTCCCGTGGATTTTTCTCCGGGTCCTCCGCTTTTTCCCCCCTCCGCATTTCGAATACGACGTCACGCGTTTTGGATGCATTTGGCTACGGCTATAAATGTCCACGCGACGACGACGACGACGATGATGATGATGATGAGCCACTTCTTGGAGCTATAATTTGTTGTGGCCAGACCGCCTCTGACCAAAGAGCTATGCACCAGCTCAGCGGGTCCTCGTCCGGTAAAATACAAACACATCTTTAGTTACATTTTCGATTTAAAGCTTTCGTGACTGCAGCATGGATTCATCTTCTTGGTTCCTTCGGTAAAGTCGCGTAGAAGGGAAGTAATAAATAATAAAAATAAAACATAATAAAATAGTATGCAGGGATTCATCTTCTTGGTTCTTTCTGTAAAGTCACGTAGAAGGGAAATAATAAAATAATAAAAATAAAACATTATAAAATTATTCTCACGACGTTTCGGCCACAACGCAAGCAGCCGTCCTCAGGTGGAGAGCAGGTCTGTCGAGTAGACAGAGTCTGAATGACACACCCCAGGCTTGGAGCGACTATTTAAGCTGGGATGGAGGGGGGAAGAGCGCCTTGACAAAATAATTTGCATATCAAGAGGGATTTAGTATATTTATGGAAAATGCAGATATGCGATTAGTACTACTTGTGAAATGCGTAGGAGGTTTGGCGGGGGGTTTAAAGTCATTATGCCCGTGCATTATGCAGGATTAGCAGCAACAAAGGGAGGGGATAGGGTAGCATTAACAAAGGGAAGGAATGTTAATAGTATGTAGCTGCAGTAACTAAACCACCACGTAAACAACTAAAATATAAGGTATGCGGTCAACAATGCTTGACTCAGGGAGGAGGACGCCCCTGCCATGCATAGTCCCATGGAATGTTGGCTATCAACAACAAGGCAACTCCTATGACTAATTGGGAATGGGACGCAAGCGTAGGATTGATCACCCTGTCGCTGGCCGCCTTTGGGAGGGTGTATAGTGTGAAAGGCCGAAACACCCTTGGAACCAAAGGTTCACTACTGACGATGCGCTCCCCAAATTTCACCAGGCTCACTGTTCGTGAACTCTTGGAAGTTCTTGCACAAAGGATAGTAACATCTCATCCTGTGTTCTTGGAATCTAAACTAAATTCGTTTTTTTGTTTCACTATCAGCCATCGTCATCCCTTGTGACGCCCCCCCCCGCATCCCCCTCACTCAATCGCTTTGCTGCTTAACGGCTTCAATCGATTTCACTTAGCCAAAAGTCCAAACGGCAGATAAGAAAACACGACGCCCACCTATTGCAAAGGCTCATCGTCAAGTCTGCATTCGCCCGCGCGTTGTAACTCGCGGCGAAACGCGCATGCTGAACGTGCTCCGACGATAATGTGTGATGCGTTGTCTTTGAAACCGGTTGGCCCTCCATGAGAGAAGGCCTTCTCTTCATGGCATCGTCTCACCACCGGCGCGAGTAGACCAGAGAACAGCGACAGAAAGGCGAAAGTACACAGACAACGCCAGTGTCAACGCATCGATAGCTCGGGTTGAGTGCGCAGTTATATTTGCCGGAAAGGATAAACCCTGTTTCTTTCCAGATTTGAAGCTTCTCCATAACAAACGCTCACCCTCTTAAGCCTCACCTTACCATATGAATAAAAAGTGTGCTGTACTTGGCCCTTCACCCCTCTCCAAACATTATATAAACGGAGTGGTAGCTCTTGCAATCTCTCATTTACTTGATGCAGCTGTCGTGGCTGTGACGGTTCCACCTGAAGACGGAAGCTTGTGTTGCCTCCGAAACGTCGTGATTTTTATTTATTTTACTTTTATTAATTTTAATGTTTTACCTACGTGACTTTACCGAAAAAAACCTAAGAATATGAACCCTGTTTCTTATTTGCTCATTATTTTGATGCAGGTGTAGTGTCGACGATTCAGAGACAGAGTTTCTAGGAGGCGCATTCTTCACGAACAACTTTCACTGTTAATTTGGAGCTTTCGTGACTGCAGGAATTACTCTTTGGTTCTTTCGGTAAGGTGACGTAGAAAGAGAAAATAATACATTAAATAATAGCATACGACGTTTCCATTGCAACACAAACAATCATCATCATCAGGTATAAATGAAAGAGAAAACAAACCTAGTACAGCATACTTAGAAATGTAATACAACACAGAAAGTCGGCTAACATAACAGTCAACACCCTACCCAGTTGATTACGTTCTTCCAGAGAATGCTAAATTTGAGAGAGAGATAAAACACAGAACCGGAGACTATGTGTGTGTCTCTCTCTATGTGTCTCTGTGTTATCTCTCTCTGCTAATATGGCTGTCTATATGTCTCCGGTTCTGTGTTTTATCTCTCTCTCAAATTTAGCATTCTCTGGAAGAACGTAATAAACCAGGTAGGGTGTTGACTGTTATGTTAGCCGACTCTCTGTGTTGTATTGCATTACATTTCTAAGTTCACTAGGTTTGCTATCTCTTTCATTTATACCTGATGATGATTGCTTGTGTTGCAATCGAAACGTCGTATACTATTATTTAATTTATTATTTTCTGATAATTGGGTTTTTACCCTTCTATCTGGCAACAAAACTGACACCTTTTTTACAAGGAGTCATGTTTGCATAGACCACAATACCTGCAGCCATAATGCAAACAAAAAACACAACTCTGATAATGTATGCACTGTCCTTGAAGTTGATTGGTCCACACCCGAGACAGCTTTTCTTAGAGCCTAGTCTCACATGGGTTGGACCAGATGACGCCAAAAGGCGCACAACTCAAAGACAATGCACCATCAGAGTATGAGAGCTCTCTCTGTCTCTCAGTGCAATTAATATTACCACCATGATCAATCCACTGCTGGATGAAGATCGATGTGATGATAATGTTTCGAACCTGTGTGTGTGTGTTCTCTAACCCACGTGCGTGTACAGTGCAGAGCAGCGGCGTAGTGCTGCGAAACAAACCAGGCGGCCCGAGATCGATTCCCGCTCACGGCCACCAACACCGATGACGATTATCTGAACCAATTCTGGGCCTCCCCCCCTCGGGTGACCCAGCCTCAAATGAGCACCTTGTGCCGTGTGTCGTCACTGGAGAGACAAAGGCGGCCAGGCGTGGTGGTGGTGGCTACCAACCCCACTCCCTCACGTACCGCCCCGCGCATTCATATGCGCTCCCACTCGCTAGCAGCGCTTGCCGCAAACAATCTGTCAAAGGTTACACGGGGGGGGGGGGATGGGGTGGGATCGTTGTATTTCTGTACATAATGTGAATATGCATTTAAACTGTGAAGCTATAAACCTGCTGGGTCTGTCCCGTGACCTCCTCTTGCCAGCGGCGAGCCTTCGACGCTTCACGTGATAGCCTCAAAGTGGTGCACCTAGCCTGGCACAGGCGCCGCGGTGACGTCACCGTCACTTAGTGGCGGATGACGTGTGTTGTTAGTGGTGGTTGTACACAGTGTGATTATTGCCGAGCCCGTGAGTAGATTGGAAGCCTAACAGCGTGACTTTACCGAAAGAACCAAGAAGATGAATCCCTGCATAATATTTATTATGTTTATTTTTATTATTTTATTACTTCCCTTCTACGTGACTTTACCGAAAGAACCAAGAAGATGAATCCCTGCATAGTATTTTATTATGTTTTATTTTTATTATTTTATTACTTCCCTTCTACGTGACTTTACCCAAAAGAACCAAGAAGATGAATCCCTGCAGTCACGAAAGCTTTCAATGGAAAATGAAGAGCATTTTGCTATCACGGACCGACCACGATTGTAACGACACAAACCGCAGTGCAGTAACAAGCGCGGAGGACCTGGCGCACGTATTGTGAGCGTTCGCAGCAGCCCTCCTATGTAAACGCGTCCCCTCCTTTCCCCACACCGGGCGTCAATTTATCCACGTCGGCCACTTATCAGCGGCATGCACCTGCGCACCTTCGCCAGGTGTGAAATATCACGGCGGTAATATCAAAGACGCCCCCCCCCTCCACCATCGGCGTACGATAACAACAACGACAATAACCACAC
>NW_024706079.1:0-15401 GCF_018977255.1 Callorhinchus milii | reverse complement strand
ACCCTGACCCTTTCCCCCTCCTCGCTCCCACCCTTCCCTCCCCTCACCCTGACCATTTCCCCAATGCTCGGATCATGACCCAACTGTGCAGCGCCTTGGGATGTCCTCCTGACGTGAAAGGCGCTTTATAAATGGAATCATGTTGTTGTGGTTGTTGTTGTTGTTGAAACAAGACTCGGGGCAGGTACATCTCTGTTGGGCGACACTCTGATCATGTACTTACTAATTGTCTTTTATTACTCAGGTCCACGCTTGTTGTGCCAACTATCCGATGGCAGGACCATCCCTTCTCGCCTTCTCCCCAGTCCCCAACCCCCGCCTTTCACAAACAGCAGAGTTTCACATCTCTGCTTCTATAGTGACAGTAATCAGTGCATTTGATACAGTTCCTGATCACATTACTGTGAACTCTCATAGCGCTTCTCAGTTTGTGCATTAAACTGTAGTGGCTGTTTGTTATGTGGACTAAACGCGGCAGCCCATGTGCACGCAAGTTGTCTCACAAACAGTGCTCGATGTTGTGAGCACATTTGAAAAACAAGTCCTGTTAACAACCTCTCAAAACTTTATCGCTGAAACCGCGACTGTTGCGTGAAATTGATTCCCGAGTTTCGCCCATAAAATTCACAGTCACGACACATTATACTGCATTCTCTGCAGTGCTATGAGGAATCGCGGAGACGAGATGAAGCGCTGTATCAAATGTCAAAATTTATTGTGATATAGATGGTTAAAACGAGATCGGATGTTGTATTAATTGGAAGCCGCTGAGTGTGTGCAGACGGCTGGAAACTTTCTGCCAGTTACTGTGTTGTACGATTTATTTCGCGGAATGATCCTTCATACATAATCATATAGTTTTGTTAAACTGGTGTCTGACATATGTGGAAACCATTTCCATGCCTATGATTATCTAAACCAACCTTTGGGTTTTAATAAAAGCGCTTGTAATTAACATAACGATTTATCACTTGTCCGAGTCGACTGTACGGTCTTCAGAGGGTACCGTGTAAAGTGCGTCGACAGTGTATTTTGTGGGCAACACCTGGCAGCCAAGTGCATAGTGCAGCGTCTCTCAAACAGTCTTTGATCGAGTGATCCATTTTGTTGATGGATTATTACACCCGAAAAAAGAGATCATCCAAACTGCTGTGAATCGGGTTCCTAGTTCCGCCTCAGTAAACCATTAAAAATAATAAGGAACTTTGCATTTGATATAGCGCTTCATCACCTATTCGATGACACATAGCATTTGGTAGGTTGTACGGTGAAGTAAATTGACTGTTTATGTTACGGCCGTAATGTCGCAGCCGTTTGCGCGCAGCAGTGTCCCACAAACAGTTGTGGATTGAATTTTTTTCTCTATTTATAGGAATTATCACCATCGGAAAAACGATCGGTCAATCAACTAACAACCACATTCCGACTTATCGCTGGATATACAGACGCATGTGGAGTAACGAAACTTGGCCAACATATTGCACTGCCCGATATTGAACCCAATTATTTCGCTTGTGAAGCGAGTGCTCTAACCATTGAGTTGCAGTAAAACCAACATGTTTTTGTACAGGTCCCTCTTAGACACACAGCACTGTGCCTTCCGCACAGAAGTAAGTGGCGGTGTCTGTCACCCGAAGGTTTTGGATTGTTAGAGTGCAGTTTTTCTGTCTTGTATTAGCCAAAGCGCTTATCCTGTCCTTCATATCGACGTCTCTTGTTCCCAAAACCAAGAGCCGGATGGAGCCGTTTCCATACTGTGTGTACCAATGAAAGGATGGGCCGGACACAGTGGTGTTGCACTCCATAGACACATTTCCATTTTCATTCCCTGTCACGGCCTGAGGTGACTGTGAAACATCACTTTCAGCCAAGACACCTGGAAAGACAGAATAAATGAACATACTCGCAAAGCAATTAGGAAAGTGTCTGCCGCGATAAACTGTAAATATTTAGCAGGTAAAAAAGAGTTTGCTTTTCCAAATTCAGACAGTACTTACACAGAAGCGATACTGATAAATTCAAAATAATATACGATGCGCTGAAAATCTGCTTCATTCTCAACTCTGTTCGATTCACGTCAATATAACCTGATGAATTCCAACCAGAAATCATCTAAAGTCAGCGGCTGGTGGATAAACGTTGGTTCACTTGAGACGTTGACTATTATCCCCGCGTCATTACTCTGTCTCTGTTCATTGCTGGAGATGTATTGCGACTCCTCCTAACTTTTCAGTTCAGATTCCCTCCGCCTCGCAGTGGCAAACCACAGTAATGTGTGAAAGAGACAGTGTAGAGGAAGCGAGTTACAAAGACTGAAGCAGATAAAAGTAAAAATAACAATAACCCTTGCTTTTCATATAACGCCTTATCACGTCAGTGAGACGTCTGAAAGCGCTTCATGGAGTATACTGTAAAGTTAATTGACTGCATAAGTTGTGGGACAGTGCGGCAGATCATTACGCACATACGTCGCGCACAAATATTTGTGGCTTGAATGACTTATTTAGCACTTTTTTAAGGAAATGTTACCAGTGAAATCTATCAGCCATCTGAGTAGCAACCGGGTGACTATTCACTGCAATGTTAAACCAAGCCGTGTGGAGTAAGGATAAGTGCCNAAAAAAATTGCCCGAATAAGAATCGAACCAATGTCTCCTTCTTGCGAGGCGAGTGCTCTAACCACTGAGCTATACGTCCAGATGTCCTGAGGAATGAGCCCAGATCTTGATAATAATAATAATTATTAGACAGAGCCTAACAATAATTCCTCCAAATCCAAAAACAATAATAAATTGGTCATTTCCAATCTACGACTGTTTGTGGGACATTGCTGTGCGCAATTGGCTGCCGCGTTCGCCCACAAATATACAGTCAATTCACTTTACAGTGTGTTCTCTGAAGCGCTTTGGGACGTCCTCCCGACGTGAAAAGCTCTATATCAAATGCAAGGATTATTATTATTATTATTATTGCTAGCTTGGCGAATTGCAAGAACGGTGTATCAGGAACTTTTTGATTAATCGAATGCGATCAATAGGTTCCTAGGGTTCCGTAGAATCCAAGTTTAAGATAGATTAGGATATAAGGAAGAGGTTTTCCATTAATCATAGGAGCAGAGCAGTCCACGATTCCTGATGCACTCTTACATTTTGTGAACTGATCACCTACACGTTGTAATAAACTGTGATGCCAACACACTATATTTCGTGTACATCTGTCGTCCTGAATGGAAAGTATACACCGAGGAAACGGACGAGATGGACAAGCTTCCGAGTACGATTGAATTACAGGTACACGCGTCGTTGAACCACTCATCACAAGCTTTTCAGCCTGTGGTGTCTCCTCAAAATATCAGCGACACCCAGTGGTTAAACAACTCACTATAATTGTGAGGCTTAACCCAAAATAACAATGATGATTACATTAATGATTGCATTTGATAAAGCGCCTTATAGTGCCATTGGGACGACAGAAAGCGTTTCGCAGAATATTATGTGCAGCGTTATGATGTACAGAGATTATTGGAGGCGAAGCGCGTCGTCTACTGTACCCTATTATTCATATTTTCAGTGACCAACTTGCTGTTATTTTTTTAAGGGATTATTAATTCTGGAAAAGCGATCAGCCAAGAGACTATCAACCGTGTTCCTGCGTCTGCGAGATAGACAGAGGCAAAATAGTAATTATGTTATGTTATATTATGTATAGCAACGACATTGTGATTGTGACAGTTGAAACGTGGTAGTCTATCGCACACAAAGCGTAAACGATTGAGCTACCAAACTGTTGTATAATTTCTAAGGAATTGTTACTCCTGGAAAAGCGTTACGCTGATGGAATGCCAACCGTGTTCCTACAACTGATAGGAAGGCAGAGGAATGTGTGTGAAGCAAAGAAATTTGCCCAATGTTTTGTCCCACCCGAGAATCAAACCGAGGTGTTCACGCTTGGGAACTGAATTAGCTAACGTCAAACCAATATAATACAGGACTCGATAAGTAAACAGATATAAATGCTGTTTTAATTTTACTTGATGCAATGGTTCCCCCTCGCGGTTCAGCAGCAAATGAACCAGTTGCAGTTTTTATACGGAGTCGCCACACCACGGAAGCAGTGTGGGCTCGTTGGCGCAGTAATACACGGCACTGTCCCCGATCAGGACGTTGGCAATACTCAGTTTGAAATCTTCGTTCGTTTTATCGACTTTGGAGGAAAATCGTTGTTGGAAGTCGGGGCTCTTATTATCCTTCCCTGCAACAGACAGAAGAATATAGACAGGAGCGTTCCTGGAGGCTTGTCGATACCAAAAGAGACCATACGCGTCACTTATTTTCTTTAAGGTGCAGGATAATTTCACATCTTTACCCTCTTCAACTGATATTTCAGCAATCGGTTGATTCCCAATGTCTTGCAGGCTGTTTCCTGTGAATTAAAAGAAAATATTGTTGAGCAGCAAGTTTGTCTAATGTGGAGACTGAAGTGTATTGGTGAGAGCATTCGCGTCAGCAGAAAGAGTTATGTGGCTTTTATATCAGGACAGGGGAAAGCTGAGGACATTTCCCCTACTCCATACGCCTTTGTTTAAGAAGCAGTAAATAGGAACACGTTTACCAGTCGATTGGCGCCTCTCTAGTTCAGGGGTAATTAGCCCTTCAATAATGGATCAATAATGAAACAGATAATAATTTGGTCATTCAATCCATGATTATTTGAAGAAAACTGGTGTGCACAATCGGCTCGAATACACGATAAGGCGCTATATCAAATGCAATGATTATTAATATTATAATGTTGTAAAAGGCATAACAAGGTATTAAGAAAAGAAGGTATAATAATAATAATAATAATAATAATCCTTGCATTTGATATAGCGCTTCTCACGTCGGGAGGACGTCATAAAGCGCTTCACAGAACACACTGTAAAGTGAATTGACTGTATATTTGTGGGCGAACGCGGCAGCCAATTGCGCAAAGCAATGTCCCACAAACAGTCGTGGATTGAAAATGACCAATTTATTATTGTTTTGGTTTTGGAGGGTTTATTATTAGGCTCTGTGTGGGGTAAGGAAACTTGCCCAAAGCTTTCCCCTGTCCTGATATACAAAGGATACTAACGGCAAAGTAAGCTGAGAGTGATTGAGAGCACAGCACATGTCTCCCACATGAGCATCCTGATCCCGTGTCTGACATTAACTCCCCAATGTGGACTGATGGGGCTTTTGGGTTCAGTAGCCACACACTTACATCCCCGCCCACACAAAGCCCCGCCCACACAGCCACCGCCACGCCCACAGAGCTACGTCACTCAGTCGCTGCCCAGCCAGCACTGAGCCCCGCCAACACAGCCAATGCCACGCCCACAGAGCTACATCACTCAGTCATTGCCCCGCCCACACATAGCCCCGCCCACACTGCCACTGCCTCGCCCACAGTGCTACGTCACTCAGTCGCTGCCCTGCCCGCACTGAGCCCCGCCCACACAGCCACTACCACTCCCATAGAGCCACGTCATCAGTCACTGCCCCGCCCACACTGAGCCGCATCGCCCAATCACTGCCGTTGTTTTACAGCGCCCCGCCCACACAGCGCCCGCCCCCTCCACTCCCCGCACACAAACACCCACAGTGCCACACAATCAGGTCACTCAATCCACAATATTTTGTGGGTCACTGTTTTGAACAGTTGGCAACCATGTTTGGCCCACACAATACAATCTAACGCTCCAAACCCCCCCCTTTCCAACCAATTCCCCACACTCCCCCACACGCACAGTGCCACAATATAACGCAACTGAACCCACAACTTTGTGTGGGATACTTCTGTACATAATTTGCATAAAGCAATAGACACTGCACTTTTCAGCGTATTCTGTGAAGAGCTTTGAGACGTCTCAATGACCTAATATGGCAGTGTATCAAATCCAACGTTTGCTTTTATTATCGTTATTATTACACTGTTGAATGAGACATGACGTTACAAATGTTTTTAGTATTCGTGATTCAGAAATGCTTTTATCCAAGAGAGCCTTGTCATTAATCGAAACGCCTCAGACCTCCTCAAACAAGTTGGCCTCCAATTTGTATACAACTCTTTCCCACAAACATCTACGAATCAAAGATGAATTTAACCGATGGAAAGTTTGTCCAGACACCGGTGGAAAACTTATTCTTTCTCGAGCATTACAATGGCATCACAAAAGTCCCTTCATGCAAGCCGCCTGGACCTGGGTTTAATATCTCCTCGGTAGGACAAGCTTCACCCACAGTCCAGACAGCCAGGCCTGCTCCAGAGTGTCAGACCGGAACAGCAGAACATAATCCAATCTGTATTTCACAGTGAGCACTTCGGTCGCTTTTGAATGTTTCAGTTGATGGATGACATATCAATGATATTTATTAATTATATAGTAAAAACATATTAAATAGCTTAATGTTCACGTTTGATGTAGTTGCCTGAACAAACTGTGAGAAGCAGATTTATTTTTGACACTGCCACTGGTTGAATGCATTACGTGAAATGTTGGCAGAAGCCGATACTGAAACAAATGTCAACAGAGAATTGCTATTCCGCAGAGAAAACAATTTAAGAGCGGCTGCTAATCGGGAAAGAATATAAAATAGGTGAGATAGATTTTTTTTCGTGAGCAACCTAGTCCTTGTGTTAATACTTCAGGCAAATATTTGTAAATTTCTGTTGAAGCAGCAATAGTGTGTATGAGTGAAATATGTCAACTGCAACAGGAAGCACCTGTTACTGCTGCAAAGGAAGGTAGTTACAGAAAGGAGCGTGACGTGTTATGTGAGTTGCAGCTCATGTTATATGTGTGTGTTTTTTGCGCCATCTGCTGGTGGATTGCAGCTACAATACGTACACAATTGGAGAGGTTTCATAGCATAATTATTTTGGGCCCGTCTTACCTTTCCTTGGTGCTATCTTCTCCATAGGAAGTTTATGCATTAGTCTAATTTCCCTGCTCGTTCCCCATTTTTTATCTTCCTCTCTGGAATATTCGGATATTCGGTGTCATTCACATTCTTTTACATTGACGTGTCCCTCTGCTAACACTTGCTGCGCCACTTGCTCCTCCATTTCTATTCATTTCCTTGTCTTATTATTTCATCGATTATATCATTTGACTGAACAATTAGCTGACTTGGAGCATTTTGCACCAGAGTGACTGCATATTGATATTTATTCAAGTCGGTTCACGTCAGGAGGACGTCGCAATGCAAATGTGCTCACTAGACTTTAAATGAAATTTAATGTTCATTCTTCTTAAACTTCAATACACTAAATGGTTTCGTTTTTTTGTGACTCGCCAAAACGCTCCCATACGTGGAAAGCGCTAAATAGGAATAGGAGCAGACCGTCAGGTCCTTGAGTTTGTTCCAACGTTATATTACATTATGGCTGATTTATCTCTCAACACATATTCTAATCTTTTCTCCGTAACCCTTGAAATTCTGAGCTAAAATAAATGTATCCAACTCAGTCTGGAAAATATGAATGGAACGAACATCTCCAGAATCTTTGTGGACGTTTTCCAGATTTCCTTAAATGTTTCGTAATTTTTTCGTACCAATTTTTCGGCTACCTGGACTGGCTCTAATCCGCCCTTATTCTGCATTCCCCAAACCACCAGGAGAAACAGTTTCTCTATAGATAGCGGAAATAGTTTTTGTGTAAGCAATATAAACGGAAATTGTTTGTTTTAATGTTTACTTACTTATCAATGCAGCATAGAAAGAATCGTACATGTGGCAGCGCTCCCCAGAAAGCAAGACATTTTTGATTACCACTTTGATGGTAACATGACAACAGTTAATAACAATAATAATAATCGTTGCATTTGATATAGCGCCATATCACATCTTTGAGACGCCACTCAGTGCATCATTCAATATACAGTAAACGGATTGACTGCATAGTGTGAGGGGCAGTGATTGAGTGGCGTAGCGTGGCAGTGGCTGTGTGGGCGAAGCACGGCAGTACATTGCATATATCGATGTCTCATTGGATGAAGTGACCAATTTATTATTAACATGTGGAGTCCTGAAGCTCAGTGGTTAGAGCACTCGCTTTGCGAGCGAGAGACCTGGGTACAGTTCCAGGCAGGTCAGGGCGAAACCTTGGGCAAGTCTCCTTACTCCACACAGAGCCTAATAATAATCCCTCCAAAACAAAAATCAATAATAAATTAGTCATTTTCAATCTACGACTGTTTGTGGGACATTGCTGTGCGCAATTGGCTGCGCGTTCGCCCACAAATATACAGTCAATTCATTTTACGGTGTGTTCTGTGAAGCGCTTTGGGACGACCTCCCGACGTGAAAAGCGCTATATCAAATGCAAGGATTATTATTATTATTATTAACAGTATTAGTCAGAAGGAATTATTGCCTCTGAAAAATCGACACTCCAACCGATTAACAACCTGCTTCCTATTTATCAACGTCTATCACTTGTGAGGCAAGTGCTGTAACCACTGAGCCACAGGACTCCACAGGCCAGTTTTTGTAGGGCGGATCCGCTGATCTGTGCCTCTGTGGGGCTCAGTGCACAGTAATACTCCGCGGAGTCTGTAACTCTCACTTGCAATATATTTAATGGGACGGTTCTCTCCGCTTTAGACACATTCGTTGAGAAACGTTCTTCTGCAAAGTCCGCGCCGTTCTTGATCCTGTTGTTGGTGTCTGTGCTAAGGATATATTCTGGAGGTCTGTTCGGAAAGTGACGGTACCAGAACAGATAGGTATTGTATTCGCCTGTAGCTGTATAATTGTACTGCAGGTAAACATCCTCCCCCTCAGTCACTCTCACAGTAGATTGGAGCTGTGTTACAGCGTCTCTCCGCATTGTCCTGGGAACCAGACCCATATCAGCGTTCAATACCATAACAATAATCATCATACAAATTATTGATTTTCATAAAGCACCATACTACATCATTGCTTATCCAAATGCTTCATAGAATATTCTGAGAATGTGTATTGTGTGGGCGACACGTGGCAGCAAATTGCGCACAGCATTTTCCTAATAAAAGTTCATGGAATGACTGATAGCATTACTATCACTGGTACACGTTAAGAGATTATTAACAACGAAAACTGATCCGACGATCGACCAACGAACGGGTACCTACATATGTCGAGGTAAACAGAGGTGCGTGTGTGGAGGAAGGAAACTTGCCTGAGGTTTCGCTATGTCCAAGCCGGGAACTAAACCCAAGTCAACACGTTTCCTGCAGGAATGCATGAGTCGTGTACCGTATTGGTTATGTAATGCAAAAATATATATTCATTGGATAGTATGCACATGAAGCAGACTAATAGAGCGAGTTTGTCGCTTACCTGACTAGGTAATGATCACTGCTACCACAGAGACATACATTGTCATATGCGTTAATGTCACGGGACGTTGTGCGAGCATTGATGGTGTAGTTGGAGAAAGTTGGCTGGGAGGCTGTAAGGTACCGTGAGGAGAGCTAAACAGGAAATAACATACAGAAGTTGTCATATACTCTGAAGGAGCTGGTCTGAAGGTTATGTACAAAACTTGTGTCTATGTCATTGTGCGTCACCTTCTCTGCTCTGCCATCTCACTCATCCAATGGTTCTCTTCCATCAGTGACATGTCTTTGTTGAGCAGTGTGTCTGCACACAGTTACACCCATATTCCAGTTCATGAAAACACATACATCAGTTCCACATATATATGCCATCTTCGCGTGTAAATGTGCCTATGGAAACGAATTTTCTCTTTCTCCCTGGAGGAACGCATAGTGTTTGCTTAATTTAACAGATTACGAGGTGCTGACAGGCAAGAGGCAAGTCTTGGTGAGGTATATCTATTTTGGGCTACATTCTGGTGCATTAGTTCTCTTTTGTTGTTATGTTCAACCGCTGTCTGCTGGCAGGAAAAAGCGTTTTTATCCAAAGAACCAGGTTCTACCAGCTTGCAAAACGACTGCTTAATCCCATACACAACAAGGCAGCACAGCCTGTTTACACCACATTCCTTGATAATATTGTATAACCACATCAGTTTGCTGAAAGCACCAAATTAAATGTGTGAGCGGAAGTCATGACTTTCTGCTGAGTTTTTGTACGGGGTATGTGCCTTCCTGTAACAGTGTGGGGTCCAGGGCCCAGTAATACACAGCGCTGTCACCCACAACAGCCCCGAGTATCTGCAGCTTAATTACTTTATTCTTCTTGATCAGCTCAGCAGTGAAACGTTCAGGTAGATCAGGAGATTTAGATACCTTTCCAGAGGTAAATATTTTGAGCGCATATTGAAGAGCTCCGCCGGGGTTTTCCCTGTACCAGAAGACAGTGTCCAATCTTGAAATGTTGCAGTTTAGTGGCACGTCTTGCCCTTCAATTTCTGTTTTCTCGCGAGGATATTGTGATACAACATCTTGCCCGCTCACTTCTGCAAGAACAAGAGCAACACATTTTTCTGAGGAACTTATAATTTGCTTTTATCCACTTTATAGAGCACGTTACCGCACAGTACATCAGCCTCAAAGAAACCACACAATATATTGCAAAGCGAATTGATTATATTTTTGGCGAAACTGAGCAGACAATTGAACACCGCAGTATTTCGCCGATATTATTGTCAATTGATTTATACGATAATGGGTTATTGACCTCCGATAACGATCGGGGAATCGACTGTCAACATGTTTCCTACTTAACGCTGTGGAAACAGATTGGTGAGGTGTGAGCAAACGCATTGAAAGGTTTCATTGCCCGGCAATCAAACTCGGGTTCTCTCGCTGGTGAGGCGACCTCTCTAAACATTATGCTTCGGAATGTTTATGATGTAAAAATCATGCGCTGGGCATGTCCACACATACTTACTGGCTATGGTGAGGATTGCTATCAGTAACTGGCAGTGAGCTGTCATGTTGGCTGCTGAGGTGTGGACAGCTGTGTTGCTGCTTCAGTGACGAGTTGTGAGGAAGCGGCTGATCTGACGGGTTCAGTGGTTTACTGTCTCCAATTGTAGGCGTTTCCCACTAACCAGAGGATCTTGAACTCGATCTTCTGGCGATTGGAAGCGAATAGGTCTGGGTTTCGATGGGATGCCGCAAATATAACACAAAAGCAATTTATTTTACAGTTTAATGAATGAATCGATTTGAGGTGTCCTCAAGACGTGATCAGGCATTATGTCAAATGACAACTTTATTTTAATTTTAAATATCATTATGGTGAATGCATTTATTTAGCTGACGAATCGTTGAGCCATGCAGCAGAGCCTAAAAGAATACAGGTTCAGTTTCTGTCATCAAGGACGAGGTGACAACATTTCCGCTTTTGGTGTCACTTTCTCTAATGAGGATCTTGAACTTGATCTGCCGCGGATTGGAGGCCAGTGGGTCTGGGCGAGGTTGCGAGGAGTGCGTTTCACCCACTAACAATTTGCTTTACTGTTCGTTTGTGAAGCGCTTCAGGACGCCTTCGAGACGCAGTATGGATGTATATCAAATGATTAAAGGGCATTTTTATTCTCAATACTGTTCTGAATGCATTCATTTGGTTGATCTTGAACCATGCAGCCTAGTTTTGAAAAAAGGTTTACTTTCTATCAAGGCTGAGTTGAAAACTGCCATCAGTTATTGGTACTTTCTCCGATGTGTCTGAATGTTGTTGGTTCTGGACCCAGATCGGAAGTTTGAGCTCCCAGTGTATCAGAGACTACGTTTCAATTCTTACATTAAGCTAAAGGAGGTAAGTTGTACTCTCCTTTTCAAATTAAACAAACATAAATGACCATATAACTCATAACAAGATTTATCAAATTATTTATCTCAGTGAGATCCACATGAGGGCGAATGCTTCTGGTAGAGAAAGACAACACATCTAAAAAGTGACACAAATACTGTTCTTTGAGTAATCTAAATTTTGTGCCAATCATGTTTTACACAAGGTTTTTACACGTCAGCTGAAGCAGCAACATGTATGTCAGGAAACTATGTCAACTGCAACAGGAAGCACCTGTCAGTTACATAAAGGAACGTGACAAGGTATGTCAGTCGCAGCTCATGTTATCTTATTTTTAGTGTGACATCTGCTGGTGGAATGCAGCTACAGCATGTGTACATTTGGAGATAGTTGATTGCAAATTATTTTCGGCCCGTCTTAACTTTCCCCCCATGAATGTCGCTACGTAGATGCAAGTTAATGTTTCTTATTTTTTCCTACTTGTTGAAATAGCAGAGAAGGACACTTCCAGTGCATGTCTCCCCAGAGTGCAAAATGTATGAAGCTATTTCTGTGAAAATAACATGATCGTATTTAATAATAATAATCGTTGCATTTATTATAGTGCCAAACCACATCGTCGAAACGCCTCAAAGCGCTTTCCCGTGAATCGAACACACGTATCTCGCTTGCTTGCTGCTTGCAAGTTGTGTGCTATACCCAGTGAGCTACAGGACTCCACGTGGCAGTTTTTGTAGGGCAGAGCCGCTGATCTGTGCCTCTGTGGGGCTCAGTGCACAGTAGTACGCCGCGGAGTCTGCAACTCTCACTTGGGCTATACTTAGTCGGACGGTTCTACGACTTTCATCCAGTTTCGTGAGAAACGTTCTTTTGCAAAGTCTGCATGTTGCGGTTGACCCCTGCTGTATGTCCAAAGGATATATTCTGGAGCTCTGTTGGGATAGTGACGGTACCAGAACAGATAGGGAGTGTTGCTTGTTGTTGTGTAATTACACTGCAGACTAACATCCTCTCCTTCATTCACTGTTAAAGCAGATTCGAGCTGTGTCACCGAATCACCTCCACAATATCCTGGGAAACAGACACAATGCAACAACATTCAATACAATAATTATAATCACGTTGATAAAGCTATCAATTCATATAGCGACTTATCACAGCTTGGAGACGTCCAAGCGCTTCATGTCATTCACATTAAGTGTATTTTCTGGGCAAAGCACCGCATCGTATGCGCACAGAAGTAACCGCTAACGAGTTCTGGATGGCGAGCACATATTATCACAGGTAATATATTTTTAAGGGATTATCACACCACAAAAGGCATCTGCGGATCGACTTATTATCGGAAGCCCACGTACTGACAGGTCAACACCGGCTTGTGTGTGGAGTAAGGATACTTGCCAAAGGTTTTAACCTGTGCCGCTAGTCGACCGCCAAAGCCCTGCAGCATATTGGTTATTGTATGCAATAAAACATAAGCATTGGATTTTATTTGCAGGGACCAGACTTAACGAGTGAGTTTACCGCTTACCTGATAAGGTAATGATCACTGCTGCCACATAGAGATACATTATCGATGTGTTTAATGGCAAGTGGCGTTGAGAGAGCGTTGATGGTGCAATTGGAGAATGTTTCCTGGGAGGCTGTAAGATACCGTGAGGAGAGCCAGACAGGAAACAACATACAGAAGTTGGCATATACAGTGATGGAGCAGGTCTGAGGGTTATGTACAAACCTTGTGTCTCTGTCACTTTGCGTCATCCTCTCTGCTCTCCCGTCTCGTTCCTCCATTGGTTCTCATCCATCACTGATATATCTTAGTTCAGCTGAGTGTCTGACACCTGCAGCAAGTTATAACCATATTTAAGTGAATCGAAAACACATACATGGGTTCCACAAATGTTTGCCATCTGTGGACTCCTGTAGCTCAATGCTTATTGCTCTTGCCACATAAGCGGGAGATGTTGCTTCAATTCACGGCAAGGCGAAATGTTGGCCATCTTTCGTTACTTCCTAAACACACCTGTTTACCTGGCTGTAAATAATAACCAGTGCTTAGTCGATTATCGGCTTCCTTTCTGCGGATAATATTCTCGTTTCTTATTCAAAATGCACAGTCATACTTAACACTACAAATTACAGAAAACTATATGAAGCGCAATGACACACCGCAGAGACGACACAAGGCGCTGTTCCAAACGTTAAAGTTTGCTATGATACAGACAGTCAAACTAAGTTAGGACGAGGGATTCAGTGGACCTGATTGTGTGCAGATGCCTCGATATAGAACTAATGTGTGTGTCTCTGCCCCATTTAATTGCAAGTGTCCTTCATGCCCCTTTCCGCTCTTGGCTTACGGGTTACAGCAGTTTGGGTACAAAACATACATTTGCTCGTCCAATTCACAGCTATTGTTTTGTACTGTTTATTTCGCTGAATGCGGCTTTATATTTTAACATTTATTTTTCTACAATGTGTGTCTGGCACACGAGGACAACCATCTCCCTGATTTTGAGTATCCACCTAAAAACTGTGCCTTATATTCATAAGCTTTCCTATTGATATTTCGTCCTATCACTTCTTCTAGACGTCTCAAGTCGTATCACTGTAATACCTTAAACTGCAGTGACTGAGTTTATTACGGCCGAAATTGTGCGTTTTGTGGATTCAACGGTTACGCCAATGTGGCACAACGGTGTCACACTGACAGTGATATGATCGATAACCTTTTTTTTGATTTTTTTAAGGAATTGTTGCTCCAGGAAAAGCGATCCGCTAATCGACTAACAGCCAAGATCCTACTTACTGCGGGACATACAGAGTCGTGAGGAGTAAGGAAACTTTCCCAACGTTTTGTCCTGCAGGTAATCGAACCCATTTACTTCGCTTGCGAGGCGAATGCTCTAACCATTGAGCTGCAGTGAACATAGAATGTTTTTGTACAGGTCCCTCTTAGACACGGAGCACTGTGCTCGCCGCACAGAAGTAAGTAGCGGTGTCTGACACTCGCAGGTGTTGGATTGTTAGAGTGCAGTTTCTCTGTCTTGTATTAGCCAAAGCGCTTATCCTGTCATTCTCACTGATGTCTCTTGTTCCCAAAACCAAGAACCGGATGGAACCGTTTCCATACTGTGTGTACCAATGAAAGGTTGGGCCGGACACAGTGGTGTTGCACTCCATAGATACGTTTCCATTTTCATTCCCTGTCACGGCCTGAGGTGACTGTGAAACATCACTTTCTGCCAATACACCTGGAAAGATAACAGAAATCAATATACTCGCAAAGGTATTAGGAAAGTGCCTGCCGCGACAAACTATAAATATTTAGCAGGTAAAACGAATTTGTTTATCCAAATTCATTCACTACTTACACAAAAGCTTTATTGTTACAAACAAAATAATATACGTTGTGCTGAAAATCGGCTTCATTCTCAACTCTCTTTGAATTACGTAAATATATCCGGATGAATTGCAACCAGAAATCATCTAAAGTCAGCGTCTGGTGGATAAACGTTTGTTCAATTGAGAGGTTGACTCTTATTCCCGCGTCATTATTTTGTCCCTGTTCATTGCTGGAGATGTATTGCGACTCCTCCTATCGTTTATGTTCAGATTCCCTTCGCCTCGCAGTGGCAAACCACAATAACGAGTGAAAGAGACAATGTA
>NW_024706078.1:0-15414 GCF_018977255.1 Callorhinchus milii | reverse complement strand
CACCACCATCCACACCACACACCACCAACCACCACATCACCATCACCAACCACACCACCCTCACCACCACCATCATCACCACTCACCCCCACCACCACCTCATCACTCACCCACACCATCACATCACCACCACCACCTTCACCACCACCACCATCACCATCATCACCACACACACCACCCTCACCACCACCATCATCACCACCACACCACCACCCTCACCACCATCATCACCCACCACCACCACCACTCACCAATCATCACCATCACCACCACCACCACCTCACCACCACCATCATCACCACCACCACCACCCTCCACCACCATCACCATCATCACCACCACACCATCATCACCACCACCACCACCACCACCATACCACCATCACCCACACCACCACCCACCACCACCATCATCACCATCACCACCACCACCACCACCCACCACCATCATCACCATCACCACCACCACCACCCTCACCATCACCATCATCACCACCACCACCACCACCACCATCACTCACCACCATCACCACACCAATCACATCCACCATCATCACCACCACCCACCACCATCATCACCATCACCACCACCACCACCCTCACCACCACCATCATCACCACCACCCCCCATCACCACCACCATCATCACCACCCACCACCACCTCACCACCACCATCATCACCACCACCATCCACCACCTCACCACCATCACCATCACCACCACCATCATCACCACCACCACCACATCACATCACCATCACCACCACCCACCCTCACCACCACATCATCACCACCACCACCACCCTCACCACCACCATCACCATCATCACCACCATCACATCATCATACCACCACCACCACCATCATCACCATCACCACCACCACCACCCTCACCACCATCATCACCATCACCACCACCACCCTCACCACCACCATCATCACCACCACCACCACCCTCACCACCACCACCCTCACCACATCACCACCACCACCATCATCACCACCACCACCACCATCATCACCATCACCACCACCACCACCATCATCACCACCATCATCACCACCACCACCACCCTCACATCATCACCACCATCACCATCATCACCACCATCACCATCATCACACCATCACCACCACCACCACCACATCATCACCATCACCACCACCACCACCCTCACCACCACCATCATCACCACCACCAACCACCTCACCACACCATCATACACACCACACACCACACACCCCCTCACCCACCACACACCCTCACACCACCCCACCACCACCATCCCACACACCACCACCACCACCATCATCACACCACCACCACCCTCACCACCACCATCACATCACACCACCATCACCACCATCACCATCCACCACCATCATCACCATCACCACCACCACCACCCTCACCACCACCATCATCACATCACCACCACCACCACCCTCACCATCATCACCACCACCCTCACACCACCATCATCACCACACCACCTCACCACCACCTCACCACACCACCACCATCATCACCACACCACCCTCACCACACATCATCACCACACCACCACCTCACCACCACCATCACCATCACACCACATCACCACACCACCACCACCATCATCACCATCACCACCACCACCCTCACCACCACTCATCACCACCACCACCACCACACCACCACTCACCACCACACCACATCACCACACACACACCACCACCATCATCACCATCACCACCACCACCACCCTCACCACCACCATCATCACCACCACCACACCACCACACCACATCCACCACTCACCACCACCATCACACCACACCACCACCACCACCACCCTCACCACACCACCACTCATCACCACCACCATCACCACACCATCACCACCACCACCTCCTCCACCTCCGCTCCCCGACGCACGGAAACTCACCGGGCGAGATGTCAGCCGAGTTGGCCGCGTCTCCCTCCGCGCGTCTCCCTCCACAGGGACGACGACGAGGAGGAAGAAGTCGGAGGAGGTCGAGGAGGTTGAGGAGGAGGAGGAGGCCCAAAGCGCGCGAAGCCGCCTCAGGCGAGCCGCGTCTTCCCAACGGCAGGTGGAGGGGCCGCGGTGAACAGCTCTGGACTTGGAGCGCGCGGGCTCAGGGGCCGCGGTGAACAGCGCCGCACGCTCCTTGCACGGGCGGTGTTCTAGATGTCTTGTGACCCCCCTCCCTCCCTCCCTCCCTCCCTCCCTCCCTCCTCCTCCTCTCCCCTCCTCCTCCCTCCTCCCTCCTCCTCCTCTCCCTCCTCCTCCTCCTCCCTCCCTCCCTCCTCCCTCCTCCTCCTCCTCCTCCTCCCTCCCTCCCCTCCTCCTCCTCCCTCCTCCTCCTCCTCCTCCTCCTCCCTCCTCCTCCTCCTCTCCTCTCCCTCACTCCCTCCTCCCTCCCTCCCCTCCTCCTCCCCTCCTCCCTCCCTCCTCCCTCCCTCCTCCTCCTCCTCCCCTCCCTCCCTCCCTCCCTCCCTCCTCCTCCTCCCTCCCCTCCCCTCCTCCTCCCCTCCCTCCTCCCCCTCCTCCTCCCCTCCTCCCCTCCCTCCCTCCTCCTCCCCTCCCTCCTCCTCCCGTCCTCCTCTCCCCCCTCCTCCTCCTCCTCCTCCTCCTCTCCCTCCTCCTCCTCCCTCCTCCTCCCTCCCTCCCTCCTCCCTCCTCCCTCCCCTCCCCTCTCCCTCCCCTCCCTCCCTCCCCTCCCCCTCCCTCCCCTCCTCCCTCCCTCCTCCCCTCCCTCCCTCCTCCTCCTCCCCTCCTCCTCACTCCTCCCTCACTCCCTCCATCCCCTCCTCCTCCTCCCCTCCTCCCTCCATCCCCTCCCCTCCCTCCTCCCCTCCCTCCTCCCCTCCTCCTCCCTCCTCCTCCTCCTCCTCCTCCTCCTCCCTCCCTCCCTCCCTCCCCTCCTCCTCCCTCCCTCCCCTCCTCCTCCCCCTCCCTCCTCCCTCCCCTCCCTCCCTCCCCTCCTCCTCCCCTCCCTCCTCCCCCCTCCCCTCCCCTCCCCCCCTCCCCCCTCCTCCCCTCCCTCCTCCCTCCCTCCCTCCCCTCCTCCTCCCCTCCCCCTCCCCCCCCCTCCCCTCCCTCCTCCCCCCTCCTCCTCCTCCCTCCCTCCCTCCCCTCCCCCTCCCCTCCCTCTCCTCCTCCTCCCTCCCCTCCTCCCTCCCTCCCCTCCCTCCCTCCCCCAGTAGCATTTGGGGGAAAATGTCAAATAGCGATTTTTGTGACAGATTTGGGATTTGATTTGCGATTGAATGTTTTGAAGTCCGGCTTCAGTTCAATGTTCATTGTGTACTAGATTTAAAACATGAGGTGAAGCATTACCACGTGATGCCATCACAATATGAACTGTTATTCTGTGAGACAGAATAACAAACAAAGTTTTATAAATTGATTTGCATTTTAATGAGGGAAATAAGTATTTGACCCCTCTCAATCAGAAAGATTTCTGGCTCCCAGGTGTCTTTTACACAGGTAACGAGCTGAGATTAGGAGCACACTCTTAAAGGGAGTGCTCCTAATCTCAGCTTGTTACAGCGAGGGTAACAAGTATTTGATCCCCTGCTGATTGTGTACGTTTGCCCGCTGACAAAGAAATGATGAGTCTGTAATTTTAACGGTAGGTTTATTTGAACAGTGAGAGACAGAATAACAAAATCCAGAAAAACGCAAGTCAAAAATGTTATAAATTGATTTGCATTTTCATGAGGGAAATAAGTATTTGGCCCTGCTCTGCAGGGTAGCTCGCAATGGCTGATAATCATCAAACTCAGGTTCCTGGGTTCATAGTGCAGCGCACAAGCCGCTGTTCCCTCTACACAACATCGATAAAAAGGGTAAAAAAACAATTATCATTGGAAGGATGTTATTAACCAGGTAAAACCTTAACTGTTTATGGAGCTCTCAATACTCTGATGGTGCACTGTTTTTGAGTTGTGCGCCTTTTGGCGTCATCTGGTCCAACACCAATGGAGACTAGGCTCTAAGGAAATCTGTCTCGGGTGTGGAGCAATCAAATTCAAGGACAGTGCATATCATTATCATCATCAGAGTTGTTTCTTTTTGTTTGCATTGACTGCTTGTGTTGCGGTTATTGCAAACATGATGCCTTGTATAAAGGTGTCAGTTTTGTACCAGTTGAAAGGGTAAAAACCTTACTGTTTATGGTTGTCCCATCATATTTGCCGGGCACTAGTCTATTTTGCCAAGTCAATTGCATCCCCGCCGTTTGGCATTGCTGCTGCTTTGGCAGCTAGTTAGTCACTGGCGATGTTGCCGCAGTCCCACGCCACTCTCCTAGCGTCCACGCAACGCTCCCCTACCCCCCACCCCCTCCCTTGCTCCCCCCCTTCTCTCACCACCCATATAACCTCCTCACACTTCAGCAAAACACATTTCTTGCTGCGGTTTTCCCACCCGATGACGATTGCTTGTGTTGCAAATCGAAACGTCGTGATTTATTTGATTTGATTTCTACCGACGTGACTTTACCGAAAGAACCAAAGAGTATAAATATCGTGAGTTTAATAATAAATAAATATGAGAATAAACGTTGTAGTTACTGTGCGGACCTGCGCGCCTTATTCGTACGTAAATGCAATTGTAAATCACGAGGCAGTTAGAACTCGTGACAGGTTTTAAAATCACTGTGGAACGTCAATCTCAACCACCACCACCATGATACTAACCACCACCACCATCATACCAACTACAACCACCACTACCACCACCACCAACTACCACCACCATCATACCAACTACCACCACCATCATACCAACCACCACCACCATCATACCAACACCACCACCACCATCATACCAACTACCACCACCAACAACCACCACCACCATCATACCAACTACCACCACCACCACAACCACACCACCACCACAACCACACCACCACCCACACCACCACCATCATACCAACTACCACCACCATATACAACCACCACCACCATCATACCACCACCACCATCATACCACACCACCACACCACCACCACCACCACACCACCACCACCACAACCACCACCACCACAACCACCACCACCATCATACCAACTACTACCACCACCATCATACCAACTACCACCACCATCATACCAACTACCACCACCACAACCACCACCACCACCGTGGTGGTAGTGGCCACCGTGCCGCGCCGAGTGGTTCACTTCAGCGGCGATGTTGAAGGAGCGGTCGCGTGCGGCGACGTCGTTACAGACCAGGGCCTGTTTCAGGACGGGCTCCTCGTAGAAACAGCAGCCGAAGCAGCCGCGGTTGTGGTCACCACCGTCACCACCACCGTCACCACCGCCACCACCACACGGACGGTGCGAGCGTCTGCGCTTGAGAGCGTCGTGACCGGCGGGTTCCCGCCAACCGGCGGTGGGGAACCACTCGTTTGAGGCCGAGTCGACCTAGGGGAAGCCCGGGTCCCGTTCAGATAATCCCCATCACCGTGACGGCGACGGTTCAACCTCCTACCTTTGAGTTGCTGCTGCAGTGCAGGAACGCCTTGTGGGGGTGAGGGGGGGGGAGCATGGGGTGGTGGGGGTGGTGGGGGTGGTGGGGGTGGTGGGGTGGTGGGGGTGGGGGGTGGAGGGGGTGGGGGGGGTGGAGGGGGAGGAGAGGGTGGAGGGGGTGGTGGGGGTGGTGGGGGGTGGGGGGGGTGGGGGGGTGGTGGGGCGGTGGGGGGGTGGGGGGGTGGTGGGGGGTGGGAGGGGTGGGGGGGTGGTGGGGGTGGAGGGGGTGGAGGGGGTGGAGGGGGTGGAGCAGGAGGTTGAGTAGCTGGAGTAGGAGGAGGAGTGAGTACGCTGGTCACCTTGCCGGTGCTGCTTCCCACGTAGGGGTTGGCGGAGCGCGCGGGGATCTCGCGTTCCACCACCACCACCAGCTCCTGCTGCTGCCGCTGCTGCTGCAGCTCCTGCTGCTGCTGCAGCTGCTGCTGCTGCTGCAGCTCCTGCTGCTGCCGCTGCTGCTGCCGCTGCTGCAGCTCCTGCTGCTGCTGCTGCCGCTGCTGCTGCTGCTGCCACAGCTGCTGCTGCTGCAGCTGCAGCTGCAGCTGTCTGTAAATGTGGAGGCGGAGGTTCGGCCGTTGCTCTGACGGCACAGCAAGCACCTCTACGAGTCTCCGAGGGTCTCCATGCATCTCTATGTATCTCTATGAGTGTCTCTGTATCTCTATGTACCATAGAGACTCATAGAGATACATAGAGACTCATAGAGATAGAGACTCATAGAGACTCAGAGATAGACTCATAGAGATACAGAGAAACTCATAGAGATACAGAGACTCATAAAGATACACAGAAACTCATGGAGATACAGATAGACTCATGGAGATACACAAAGACTCCACGCGACCACGGGGATTCTCTATGCAACCTCCTGCAGACCAAGTGAGGAAGTCAACATCTCCTAGCCACAGTGGTTAGACACGCAGACTCCACATACACAGCAGCAGCAGCAGACATCGTCAGGCTTGGGATTGCACGCACGACCTCCTGTATCCGAGGCGAGGAAGTCAACGTCTCATAGCCACCGTGGCTCCCGTGAGTGTGAGGCGAGTCGGAGCTGTGAGGCTCAACTTGTCTGTTCACCGACGTGGGATGGATGACGCCTCAGGTGGACGCTCTGCGGACACTCACCGCTCACCACTCACCGCTCACCGCTCACGCTCACCGCTCACCGCTCACAGCTCACGCTCACCGCTCACCGCTCACAGCTCACAGCTCACAGCTCACGCTCACCGCTCACCGCTCACAGCTCACCGCTCACCGCTCACCGCTCACCGCTCACCGCTCACCGCTCACAGCTCACCGCTCACCGCTCACCGCTCACCGCTCACCGCTCACCGCTCACAGCTCACAGCTCACCGCTCACCGCTCACCACTCACCGCTCACCGCTCACCACTCACCGCAGACTCGCAGAGCGAGCCGATGACAATTACCGTCTCATTGCGGCCGTGGTGGTGGTGACGTGGTGGTGGTGACGGTAGTGGTGGTAGACGTGGCGACGAAGTCCGTGGCGACGGTGTCCATGGCGACGACGTCCGTGGCGACGGTGTCCGTGGCGACGGTGTCCATGGCGACGACGTCCGTGGCGACGGTGTCCGTGGCGACGGTGTCCATGGCGACGAAGTCCGTGGCAACGACGTCCGTGGCGACGACGTCCGTGACGACGGTGTCCGTGGCGACGGTATCCGTGGCGACGCCGTACATCGTCCACGCCGCTTCCTGCCTCAGCCGTTGCAACTTGGCTCGTCGGTTTTGGAACCAAATCTTGACGAGGAGCCACACGGAGCGCAGCAACAAAACCAGCCAGCGGCGAGCGCCGGGTCTACGCGTGTCGGTGTCTGCGGGGACCACCCCCGTATTCGCTAAGATCAGTAGCGATGGTCTAACACCCTGACACGACCCCGTATCCGCTAACATCAGTAGCGATGGTCTAACGCCCTGACACGACCCCGTATCCGCTAAGATCGGTAGCGATGGTCTAACACCCTGACACGACCCCGTATCCGCTAACATCGTAGCGATGGTCTAACCCCTGACACGACCCCGTATCCGCTAAGATCGGTAGCGATGGTCTAACACCCTGACACGACCCCGTATCCGCTAAGATCGGTAGCGATGGTCTAACACCCTGACACGACCCCGTATCCGCTAAGATCGTAGCGATGGTCTAACACCCTGACACGACCCCGTATCCGCTAAGATCGGTAGCGATGGTCTAACACCCTGACACGACCCCGTATCCGCTAAGATCGTAGCGATGGTCTAACACCCTGACACGACCCCGTATCCGCTAAGATCGGTAGCGATGGTCTAACACCCTGACACGACCCCTATCCGCTAAGATCGGTAGCGATGGTCTAACACCCTGACACGACCCCGTATCCGCTAAGATCGGTAGCGATGGTCTAACACCCTGACACGACCCCGTATCCGCTAAGATCGGTAGGATGGTCTAACACCCTGACACGACCCCATATCCGCTAAGATCGGTAGCGATGGTCTAACACCCTGACACGACCCCATATCCGCTAAGATCCGTAGCGATGGTCTAACACCCTGACACGACCCCGTATCCGCTAAGATCGGTCACTAAAGCCAACACCTACTTCTGCTCCTACCACCCTGGCGTTGAGGTTACCACCACGTGGCAGAGGTCGCAAACGGGTTTTGATTCCTTACCCGTACCTGTACCCGGCCGTACCCGGCCGTACCCGTACCCTAACCGTACCCGGCCGGGTATCAGGTAGGGTACGGGTACCGGGTACCCGGTTGCGACCTCTGGGATGAAGCCATGTTGCAGGCGCGGGTGGGTTGATTCTAGGAACTTGAATTGTGAGAAGAGACAAGACGTTGGGAAATGAGTGACAAACGGTGACTCACCAGTGACTCACGGCCTACCCGTACCCGGCCGCACCAGGGTACGGGTAGCCGGGTACCCGGTTGCGACCTCTGCCACGTGGTTGGTGACGGTGGCGGGAGAGTTACCTTGACCTTCTGCGGCGGAATGTTGATGGCGAACGCGAGCAGCAGGCGTCCACGCGGGTCCAGGTAAGGCTCGCCCAGGAAGGCCTCCTCCAGCCGGGCGCGCTGAGCTGCGCTCCGTCCGTCCGTCCGTCGGAGGTTGGGGCCGTCAAAGTCGCGTCCCGTCCGGGACGTCGCGAGAGACGTCACGCCGGAGGAGAGTTGGTCAGAGCGCAGGGGGGAGGGGCGGTGGAATCGGTTGAATCGATTGTGAATTGTCCACGCCAATTCACAATCAGAGTCGCCATACTGCAGCAGCAGCAGCAGCTGCAGCAGCAGCAGCAGCAGCAGCAGAAGCAGCAGCAACAGCAGGAGGGAGAATCCGAGAAGCTGTCAAGCTCTTTGTGCGTCACAGATGTCCAGTAGCAGGGGCCACGGGGTAAGAAAGACAAATTTCCCCCGCCGTGTAGCCTCTAACAGACTCAGGGGCAAGTGCTGTTAGTAGCGAGTAGCAGCACCTACACAGACAAAGGTCCCCCGTGTAGCCTGTAACAGGCTGTAGGGGCAAGTGCTGTTAGTAGCGAGTAGCAGCAAGTACACACAGACAAAGGTCCCCCGTGTAGCCTCTAACAGACTGTAGGGGCAAGTGCTATTAGTAGCGAGTAGCAGCACCCATGACGGGCGGCACGACACAGCAGGGGCTGGGTGTGTCCAGCACGACGCCCGACCGCCTTAGTCTCCCTGGCGGCGAGGTCTACTACACACCGTCACACCGCCCCCACACCGGCTACTCGTTTGAGGCTGAATCGAAACGACCGTCACCCGCACATACACCGAGTGAAGACGCTCCTGGCTCGCCGGTTCATCCCCTTGGGCGGCTCAGACTCCTCCCAGAGCCGCCGGCGCCGGGAGGAGGAGGCGGTGGGAGCCTCCGTGCCGTCCCATCGCGAGCGGCCGCTCCCCGCCGGGACGACGGGAAGGAACGCGCCGCGTGGGTTCCGCTCGATCCGACGGACGCCGCCGACGCCGAGAGTCTCCGAGCTCGGAGCGCCGGGGCGGACCGGCGGAGCGCCGCACACCCCGACCCCGACCCCGACCTCATCCTCCGATACGTGGGGGGGGAGGGCGCCCCGCCCAGCGTCCCACCCCTCCCCGCCCGCGTCGCCCGGAGCGCCGGCGTCACCCAGCAGCGAGAAGATGAGGAGATCCACCTCTGTCCAGGAGGTGGAGCCTCCTCCTCCTCCTGCTCCGTGGGTCGCGTCGTCGATGGACTCCGTGGAAGTTGAGGTGGCGCTGGAGGAGGTCACGCTGGAGGAGGTCACGCTGGAGGTCACGCTGGAGGTCACGGTGGTGGAGGTCACGGTGGAGGAGGAGGTCACGCTGGAGGAGGTCACGCTGGAGGAGGTCACGCTGGAGGAGGTCACGCTGGAGGAGGTCACGGTGGTGGAGGAGGCGACGTCCCAGAGCTCCCCTCCGTGGGAACCCGGCAAAGCCTCGACTCCAATCAACTCCACGGGAGAGAGCTCCCAGTCGCCTCCGTGCCCCACCTCGTCTAACTGATCACACGGGACACACTCCATGGTGTCTAACCCGTCACACGGTACACACTCCAGCACCTTGTCCAACTCATGCCACCACGGGACACGTTCCAGCTGCTGTCCCTCCTCCACCTCCTCCCCCTCCACCTCCTCCCCCCCACCACACCAAGCCCTTGCAGGGCAACGCTCCGCTGGGCTACGTGGAGCTGGCTGTGAGCGCCGCCGCCGCCGTGATGATGATGACGATGAGTCTCCACGTCCTCTGGGAGATCCATCGCTTCAACATTCACGGCATTCTCTGCCCTGGGGGGGGGGAAGGGGCGGTTTGTTTAAAATAAAATTCTCCGGTTCAGCAAAAGGCCCCGGGGAGGGTGGAAGGAATAAAATATGAGTCAGTCGTCATTATCCAGATCTTCTTGGTTCTTTCGGTAAAGTCACGTAGAAGGGAAGTAATAAAATAATAAAATAAAACATATAAAATAATTATATTATTATATTATGTTTTATTTTTATTATTTCATTACTTATATTATTATATTATTTTATTATGTTTTATTTTTATTATTTTACTTCCCTTCTACGCGAATAAAATAATTATATTATTATATATTTTTATTATGTTTTGTTTATATTATTTTATTACTTCCCTTCTACGTGAATAAAATAATTATATTATTATATTATTCTATTATGTTTTATTTTTATTATTTTATTACTTCCCTTCTACGTGACTTTACCGAAAGAACCAAGAAGATGAATCCTTGCAGTCACGAAAGCTTTAAATCGAAATTATCCAAATCGTTGTCATCATCTGCATCGTTCTTATAATTGTGCGTCTCGTTGTGATTATCTACGTCCGAGATTTGAAGCTTTCGTGACTGCAGGGATTCATACTCGTCGGTTTTTCCGGTAAAGTCACGTAGGTAAAACAATTAATGAAAGTAAATAAATGAAAAACTAAATTAATAAAATAAATGAAACCAACTTTATTAATTTTGTTGTTTTCATTTATTGTATAAAAACTAATTTTTTTATTTATTTATGAAAACTAAATTAATTATTTTATTTTATATAAAATAATTAAATTTGTTGTTTTCATAAAATAACATTTTATTTTATGAAAACAACTAATTAATTTAGTTGTTTTCATAAAATAAAAAAAACTAAATTTATTAGTTATAATTATTAACCAAATTAATTTAGTTGTTTTCATTTATTTTATTTCTTTTATTGTTTGACCTACATGACTTTACCGAAAAAACCAAAGTGTATTATCTATATCATAGTTTTCATTCTTTTTCACGATTATTCCTTATCATCATTATCCGTGTAATTGCTATCATCACGAATATTATCATTGTTCTAATTATCCTTGTTATTATCCTTATTGTTCATTATTGTAAATATTATCATTGTTGTTACCATTATTGTTCTTAATCTGTCATGATCATTATCATTATTAAACGAGGTCATTGCAAATTCACGTAGATAGGTTCAAATAAAATAACTTTTTTTTGTTATTTCAAATAACAAAAACATATTTTTTATTCAAAGAAAATAACACATTTTTTAAATAACAAAAAAGATAACAATTTTGTTTATTTAAAATAACACATTTTTTTTAGTTATTTATAATAACAAAATAAAATTTTATTTAAAACAAAATAACAAACACATATTTTTGTTTCAAAGAAAATAAAAAAATTGTTATTTAAAATAAGACATTTTTTGTTATTTAAAATAACAAAAGAAAAATTTGTTTCAAACAAAATAACAAAAACATAATTTTGTTATTTAAAAAATAACAAAAAAGATTATTAAAAAATGTGTTATTTAAAATAATATTTTCTTTGAACCTATTTACGTGACTTTACCGAACAACCCAAGAATATGAATTTCTGCAGTCACGAAAGATTTAAATCAAAATCAACAACAATAACACTTTAAGTGAATAAACAAATTAAAGTTTAAACCGCGAGGCCGAAGGCTTGAGGCCTACTAACCTGTTACTAGGCGAAGCCTGCGGCGTGAGAATCATCAAATTAGTTAAAAAAGCACTTAAAGATTAAGGGGTGACTGAAGATCTGCCAATCTAACGATCTCTGTAAAATTAAGTTATTAAACACCTTAGATGAGTAAACAAATTAAAGTTTAAACCGCTAGGCCGAAGGCTTGAGGCCTACTAACCTACTTCTAGGCGAAGCCTGAATGCTCAATGCCGCTGAACTGATGAAGGAAGTTCCACGAGAACATTGCCGCAGGAAACCCGATGATCTATGAAGCTCTTGAGCCCCGCACATCCACACAGACACATTGCAGCGATTCTTACTGCGAGCAACCTCCTGCTCACACCAGCCCGCAGGAGATTGTTGTGTCCGTGTGCATCCAAATATGGGAGGGGAGGGGCTGGGTGGGGAGGTGGGGAGGGGCTGGGTGGGGAGGTGGGAGGGCTGGGTGGGGAGGGTGGGGAGGGGCTGGGTGGGAGGTGGGAGGGCTGGGTGGGAGGGTGGGGAGGGGCTGGGTGGGGGGTTTGAGGGGCTGGGTGGGGAGGGTGGGGAGGGGCTGGGTGGGGGGGCTGGGGTGAGGGGAGGGTGGGGAGGGTGGGGAGGGGCTGGGTGAGGGGTGTGAGGGGCTGGGTGGGGAGGGTGGGGAGGGCTGGGGAGGGGCTGGGTGGGGGGGTTGGAGGGGAGGGTGGGAGGGGGTGGGGCTGGGTGGGGGGGGGGGGGTGGGGAGGGTGGGGAGGGGCTGGGTGGGGTGGGTGGGCTGGGGGGGGTGGGAGGGGGTGGGGGCTGGGTGGTGAGGGGCTGGGTGGGGGTGGGAGGGTGGGTGGGTGGTGAGGGGCTGGTCACCCTGTGGTGCCCTTATAAAACTCAACGTTTAACCTACTCACGCCGGCTTGTGCCCGCCCTCACTGTCGGGCATATTTGCGGAATACACCACGCCGCCGTTGACCCTGCAGGCCATTGAGCGAGCAACCCGACGTTCCTAGCAGCTCCCTCCGCAGCAGGAATGTGTTTGTTTTTTAGGTGAAAATAATCTCCCACGTGCTTAGAGACTCAAGTCTCTAATCGCCGACTCTGGCGAGCAGAAAGAGAACTTTAAACTCCTTCACCACGTCCGAGGACACACCGAATTGTGTGCTGGAGAAGATCAATAACCGACAACCCCCTCGACGTTGAACGTGTTTACAAACCACATCGGGCGGTCACCCGTGAGTCAACCCATGTTCTATGGAGGTGGTGGGGGAGGTGTAACCCTCATAATAATACTAAAGTATCCTTATCAGTAACATTATGATGACCATTGCTATTGCATTGTTGTTACAATAACACTGGTCAACACACTTGTTCTGGCATAAGGTATTCCAACGGGTTTAAGGTAATTTGGGGGTGGCTGATTCCAAATCTGGCATCAGTTTTTGTCTATCACATCAGTTTTTGAGATATCAAATATTGCATTTTCAATAAAAACTGCGGAAGAAAAATCTTAAATAGATGTGGATATCTACATAAAATGATATTTTAAACACACTGCCCTAAAATACAGCACCGTATTTTAACACTAAAGCAGTCACCGACTCGCAACAACTTGCAATCATAAGTGACAGAGTTAATTTCGGGTAAAATCAATGAAAATGGGGTATGCCGATAGCATAAAATGAGATGTGATGGAGCAAATCTGAGATCAGATTTGGAATCGGCACCCTGAAATTAGTCTAGAACAGCTGCAAAAGTCCAGGCCAGAAAAACATGTATTTTTGTTGTTGACCAGTGTAATTATTGTTTTATTGTATCATTACTGAACGAGGTTATTGCCTGTCAGGGTGACTGCCAACCTACCATGGAAGATATCTGGGGGCATCGTGTGGTCATCTTTCACCGTCTCTCTCTCTCACGACGCCAGACACACGGCAGGACGATTTGAAAGTGGCGGTTTTATCTCAACGTCAGCACCACGGACAGCGATGTCACACCTGGTGGTGATGATTGCTTGTGTTGCAGTCGAAACGTCGTGGGAATTGCATTGTTTTATATTTTTATTATTTTGTTTCCCTTCTACGTGACTTTACCGAAAGAAACAAGAATATTATATTAAACTTTGAAAAAAGGTAAATTAAATTATTAAATTAAACTATTTAACTAAACTATCTGAGAATTTTTCTTCTTGGTTCTATAATAAAATTATTTACTTCCCTTCTACGTGACTTTACCGAAAGAACCAAGAAGATGAATCCCTGCAGTCACGAAAGCTTTAAATCGATATTTTTACTATGTTCATTTGTGAACATTCATATGAAATTAATGGGTGATTTCCTTCAGATGCAGGCTTCAGCGGTAGAGGGATCAGCTCTCAATCTCAAGGTCGTGAAATTCAAATCCTGATTGGGGATTGACTCAGTCCATTTTCCCTCTGGGGTTAGTAGAGTTATTCTTGGTTCTTTCGGTAAAGTCACGTAGAAGGGAAATAATAAAATAATATAAATATAAAACAATAAAAATTCTCACGACGTTTCGACCGCAACACAAGCAATCATCATCAGGTGTGAAATCCACTTTTTTCAAATTTTCTTGCTGTGGATTTCACACCTGGTGCTGGTTGCTTGTGTTGCAGTCGAAACGTCGTGAGAAATGTTTTATTTTTTTATTTTTATTGTTTTATTATTTCCCTTCTACGTGACTTTACCGAAAGAACCAAGAAGATGAATCCCTGCAGTCACGAAAGCTTTAAATCAAAATAAAAAATTGAGTTTATATTGGTTCTTTCGGTAAAGTCACGTAGAAGGGAAATAATGAAATAATAAAAATAAAACAAATAAAATAATTCTCACGACGTTTCGGCCACAACGCAAGCAGCCGTCCTCAGGTGAAGAACAGGTCTGAATGTTTCATTCAGTCGCTGTTTCCCCGACAGACCTGTTCTTCACTTGAGGACGGCTGCTTGCGCTGTGCTCCCCGACGAAACGTCGTGAGAATTGTATTTTATTATTTTTATTATTTCATTATTTCCCTTCTACGTGACTTTACCGAAAGAACCAAGAAGATTTAGTTTAGAGTTTAGTTTTGAAAGAATCTCACGGCCTTCGCCGCATAAACCCGGCGGCGTTGGTGACAAGTGTCGCTGCAAAGACATGAAACGAATCCGCGACGGAATGAATGATCGATTGTGTTAATGATCTATCGTGTTCATGATCGATTGTCAATGCGGAAGAAAGCCAATCGGCGTCAAGGGGGGAGAGGCTCAGGTGGGAGGGGGTCGGTTTGTCCATCCAGACATCACGTGACGGGGGACGCTGTTTGTCGACTTGAAAAATGTTTTATTCAAAACGCCGCAGCTCGATCCGAGCTCCAACAAATAAGACGCGTAAATACGACGC
>NW_024706077.1:0-15495 GCF_018977255.1 Callorhinchus milii | reverse complement strand
ACCGGCAGCTACGGTATTTAAGCCCCGACCAAAGGTTTTAATGTGGAGAGGAATGCTGAAATCCTGTCCCCATTTTACCTTAAAATCGCAAAGCCTTTCAGGGAGCCAGTTTGCCAATGGACTGAAACCCAGGTTCAGCTTGGAATCTTCCTGGAGGTAATAATCCCTGAAAATAAAAAAACTTTGCTATAACAAAATCTTTCCCTCTATATATATATATTCTGTTAACAGATATTAAAACACTTATAATACATCCAACATATATATGTATAGCAGGGCAGGTTTACACTGAAATGGATTTCATCCGAGTAGTAAACTATGTATGTCACCTCAGTTACTTTTACACACACGTCATACGCACACTGTACATACACACACTGCATACACAACATACACACACAGTCCGACACTACACAAACTCACACAGTCTGCGCCCCTCCGCTGTGTGTGTAAGGTGGGGGCTGTGTGTATGTTGGTTGTGCGTGTGGAGGTGGGGGCTGTGTGTATGTTGGCTGTGTGTGGCGGTGGGGGCTGTGTGTATGTTACTGTCTGTGTGGAGGTGGAGGCTGTGTGTATGTTAGCTGTGTGTGTGGGTGGGGGCTGTGTGTGTGAAGGTGGGGGCTGTGTGTATGTTAGCTGTGTGTGTGGAGGTGGGGGCTGTGTGGAGGTGGGGGCTGTGTGTATGTTGGCTGTGTGGAGGTGGGGCTGTGTGTATGTAGCTGTGTGTGTGGAGGTGGGGGCTGTGGGTGTGGAGGTGGGGGCTGTGTGTATGTTGAATTCAAGCTCCTCATCCTCACCTACACGGCCATTCCCGGCCTCGCTCCCTCCTCCCTCTTCGACCTACTATCCCCCCACGTACCCCCTCGTACCCTCCGTCCCTCCGGCTCTGGTCGGCCCCCCATTCCCCGCCCCAACCGCCCGACCATCGGTGGCCTTCAGCCTCTCAGCCCCGAGGCTCTGGAACTCCATCCCCAGTGCCTTCGACGCTTCCTCCCTTTCCTCCTTCAAGGCGGTCTCAAGGCCTTTCTCTTTGACCTTCAGCCTTCAGCACCGCTCTCGACTCTCTACCCCCCTCCTCGCCCCCTCCCTTCCCTCCCCTCACCCTCACCATCTCCCCCCTCCTTGCTCCCTCCCCCTGACCATTTCCCCCCCAATACTCGGGTCCTGACCCAACTATCCAATGCTTTGGGACGTCCTCCCGACGTGAAAGGCGCTCTATAAATGGAATCTTGTTGTTGTTGTATGTTGGCTGTGTGTGTGGAGGTGGGGGCTGGTATGTTGTGTGGTGGTGTGGTGGGGGTGGAGGGCTGTGTGTATGTTGGCTGTGTGTGTGGAGGTGGGAGGCTGTGTGTATGTTGGTGTGGTGGGTGGGAGGTGGGGGCTGTGTGTATGTTGGCTGTGTGGTGGAGGTGGGGGCTGTGTGTTGTTGGCTGTGTGTGGAGGTGGGGCTGTGTGTATGGCTGTGTGTGGAGGCGGGGGCTGTGTATGTTGGCTGTGTGTGTGGAAGTGGGGGCTGTGTGTATGTTGGCTGTGTGTGGAGGTGGGGGCTGTGTATGTTGGCTGTGTGTGGAGGTGGGGGCTGTGTATGTTGGCTGTGTGTGTGGAGGTGGGGGCTGTGTGTATGTTGGCTGTGTGTGTGGAGGTGGGGGGGGCTGGTGTAGTGGTGTATGTTGACTGTGTGTGGAGGCGGGGGCTGTGTATGTTGAGCTGTGTTGGTGTGGAGGCGGGGGCTGTGTGTGTGGAGGCGGGGGCTGTGTATGTTAGCTGCGTGTGGAGGTGGGGGCTGTGTGTATGTTGGCTGTGTGTTTGATGCTCTTGCGGAGGCTGATGAGGCTGTTTGCCCGCAGGATGCCCTGAAGTTTATGCACCACGGGAAGAGGAAAAGGCTGAGCACAGTGGACATCGACTACGCTCTCAAACTGAAAAATGTGGAGGTGCTGAACAGCGCTTTGTAATCACCTCCCCCCCCCTCCGCAGTCCAGCTCACCGGCTTTGTTGGGGGAAAGGGGATCAATTGAGGCAGCCTCGCTGGGGTTTCTGCATCATCGGAGAGGCCGGCCTTTGGATGAGACGTTAAACCTCATTCTCCGTCTGCCTGTTCAGGTGGATGTTAAAGGTCTTCCGTGACGCTATTCCAAAAGAGAGGGGAGTTTTTCTCTCTCTCTCTCTCTCTCTCTCTCTCTCTCTCTCGGCCAACAATTCCCCCCCCCCCCAGATAATGCTCAATCCATAGCTACTTGTGGGAGAACCTGACAAACCGGCTGCCGCGTTTCCCCACAAAGAACACAGTCACTACGCTTTACAATGTGTTCTGTGAAGCGCTACGAGACTCTCGATGACGTGATAAGGTGCGATATCAAATGCTGTGCCTCTCACATTGCTCACAAGGAGATGTAGAGGGCAGTGCTGTGGGGGTCTGGCTGCTCTCCCTCGCTGGGCTGGGCTGGGGTTTAACGTGTCGCTCTCACTGTCTGGCAGCCGCTGTACGGGTTCCACGCGCAGGAGTTTATCCCGTTCCGCTATGCCAGTGGGGGGGGCCGCGAGCTCTACTTCTATGAGGAGAAAGAGGTAGACCTGAGTGACATCATCAACACCCCCCTCCCCCGGGTGCCTCTCGACGTCTGTCTGAAAGGTGAGAGGGGGGAGGGAGACGGGGGAAGGCACCACGGATGTGAGGGGAGGAGACCACGGGAGTGGGGTGGGGGGGGGGGTTATGAAGGTGGGGGAAGGCTAGGGGATACGTGTGGGGGAGGGATCCGCAGTGGGGAAAACTTAAGGAGACACTGGTTGGGACCTTAAACCAAGTCTGGACCGTCAATCCTCCCAGGACAGCAGGGCGGCCCACAGGGAATCCCAGCCATGGGAATGACGGTGGGAGGGGGGCAGTGGAGCTCAGGGAGGTCGGGCACTGAGCGCGGTGTACAGTGTAAATGGCAATGTTTGCAAAAGAAAACTGTCATCTGTTACAGCCCATTGGTTAAGCATTGAAGGAGTGCAGCCCGCCATTCCAGAGAACCCACCGCCAGGTAAGGTTGCAGGTGATGTGTGCGGGTGGGTGTGTGGGTGTGTGTGTGGGTGTGTGTGTGGGTGGGTGTGTGAACTGTGTCGGGCTCCTGTGTGAATCCCAGACCAATTAAATAGTGCATACGCTCATAAAAAAAACATAAGAATTTGCTGGCGAAAGAAGACCAAGGTCCATCTAGTTGGCCTTCCACCATCCTGGCTTGCCGTGGCGTGTCCCAAACTATATCCTGTGTATGCCCCAGATATTATTTCCTAACAGAAATCTATCTCATTTGCTTTTGAAAAAATCCACTTTCTGCTTCCAGTATCTCCCGAGGGAGCCTGTTCCATATGTTTACTACTCGCTCACTGCAGTAGTGTTTACGCAGATTAGTCTTGAGTTTACCTCCCTTTCCCTGTGTCGTCACGTGCATGTATGTCCCCGCTTCTGTGTACATACACACACAAGCTTTTCTGTGAGTAAATACACACACGTGGAGTCCTGCAGATCAACGGTGAGAGCACTTGCCTCACAAGCGAGAGGACCCGGGTTCGATTCCTGGGCAGATCAGGGCGAAACGTTGGGCAAGTTGCCTTATCCACACACACGCCTGTTTATTCAGCAGTAAGTAGGAACCTTTTTTTAATTTTAATTAATTAAAAAGCAAGAACCCAGCAATGACTCCTCAGATAATTCTGCTCCACATTCCTCCGACGACCTTCATTGCTGTCTCGGTACAATGACTGAGCACTCAGCATGTCATGGTGATAAAAAGAAATAATAATTTAGTGACTCAAACCATGACTGTTTGTGGGACACTGCTGTGCGCAATTGGTTGCTGTGGTTTCGCCCACAAAATATACAGTAACTACACTGCACTGTGAAGCGCTTTGAGACGTCTCAACGATGTGATAAGGGGCTGTATCAAATGCAAGGATTATTATTGTTATTGCTGTAAAGGGGCTGTAAAGGGAGTGGAGGTGCTGTCAGTTGTTCTGCGGTTACTGAACGCTCTCTCTGGCCCACATTCAGCTCCCAAAGAACAGCAGAAACTCGAGTCTACGGAGCCCCTGAAGGTCATCAAACCCGGACAGGAGGAGGATGGTCAAGCCAAGGTCAAAGGGCAAGGAGCAGGAGCTGTGGATAAAGGTCAGAGGGCATCACTGTGTTGGTGTATTTTTTATTTTTGCCCAGTGGGTGAATTGACTCACGTGGAAACCCGTCATCGTTGCTTAAGAGTCACCAAACTGGGCTGAGAATTCCACGTTTTCCCTACACCTGGAAATCCCAAAGATAGATTGCGGGAATGGACTGCACTCTCTCCCTCTCTCTCTCTCCCTGGAGGGACGCCCCCCGATTACCTAATTCCGGAGAGTATTAGGCGCAGGTTGGCGAGAGCCAAGGCTTTGCGGGGAACCCAGAGTGTGTTGGGGGGTAACTGTTGGGGTCTAACCAACTAAACCCACACACAGCTCAGCCATCGAGAGAGAGAGAGAGAGAGAGAGAGAGAGCGCTGTGTGGCCGAGCTTTCCCGCTGCTTGTCCAGCGAGGACCCCCCTCCCCGTTAGTTAGTTAGTTAGTTGGGGCTTTGGCTGTGGGGTTACCAGGAGCTGAGGGGGAGGATTCCCTGACCCCCAGTGACTGGTCGGCCCTTCCAGTCCCTGCTGATGGGCCGGGCTGTGAGCTCTAGGCTCGGCTTGAGATCAATTTGAAGATCCTCGGTCTCGTTTTCAGATCCCTTCATGCCCTCGGCACCTCTGTATCCCTCCAACCTGCTTATCATCCAACTAACTGCCTCCGCTCAACTGGCTCCGGCCTTCTGCACGCCCCTCGTCCCCTCCGATCCACCATTGGCGGCCCGCTATCAGCCACTACTCCCCGAAATTCTTGTCACTCTCACCCTTTATCCCTCCCTCCGCCTTGCCCCTTCCTACCCCATCTTTAGGTCGTGAACGAAGACCTTCCTATTTGACCGCGCCGACGGTCACCCCCCCACTCCCCTCGGCTCAGTGTCGAGCTGCCCCACGGTGAAGCTCTCCGGGACACCCCCGGGCGAGGGGCGCTGTATTGTTTGGGGTGTGACGATGCTGTGTCTCAGGGAAAGAAAAGAAGAAGTCGCTGCTGGAGGGCGGGGTCCTGAAGCTGAAGCCAAGGACCACCCACGAGCTGTCAGTGGAGCAGCAGCTGTACTACAAGGAGATCACCGAGGCCTGTGTGGGCTCCTGTGAGGCCAAGCGAGCGGTGAGGGCACCTCGGGGGGGGGGAGTGGCTGTGAGTGTCAGGGAGGGGCTGAGTCACGTGTTGGGGAGGTTCTGTGTTCAGGGAGGGGCTGATTGGGGTGTAGGGGGAGGGGCTGATTGGGGTGCAGGGGAGGGGCTGATTGGGGTGTAGGGGGAGGGGCTGATTTTGATGTGGGGGGAGGGGCTGATTGGGATGTGGGGGAGGGGCTGATTGGGGTGTAGGGAGCGGTGTTTGGGATGTGGGGTGTCAGGGTGGGCTGTGTTAGGGGGAGGGGCTGAGTGCGGAGGGGTTTGTGGGGTGTCGGGGTGGGCTGTGTTAGGGGGAGGGGCTGAGTGCGGAGGGGTTTGTGGGGTGTCGGGGTGGGCTGTGTTAGGGGGAGGGGCTGAGTGCGGAGGGGTTTGTGGGGTGTCGGGGTGGGCTGTGTTAGGGGGAGGGGCTGAGTGCGGAGGGGTTTGTGGGGTGTCGGGGTGGGCTGTGTTAGGGGGAGGGGCTGAGTGCGGAGGGTTTTGTGGGGTGTCGGGGTGGGCTGTGTTAGGGGAGGGGCTGAGTGCGGAGGGGTTTGTGGGGTGTCGGGGTGGGCTGTGTTAGGGGGAGGGGCTGAGTGCACACTGACCCTCGTTCGCTGTGTCCTCAGGAAGCCCTACAGAGCATCGCTGCTGATCCCGGGCTGTACCAGATGCTGCCCAGGTTCAGCACTTTCATATCAGAGGGGGTGAGTCCTGTGTGAGCTCCTCCCTACCTCCCTCTCCCCTGCCCCCCCTCCCTGCCCCCTCCCTCCCTGCCCCTCCCCCCTCCCCCTGCTCCCTCCCCCTACCCCCTGCCTCCCTGCTCCCTGCCTCCGTCCTCCCTGCCTCCCCGGCTCCCTGCTCCCCGCCTCCCTGCTCCCCGCCTCCCTGCTCCCCGCCTCCCTGCTCCCCGCCTCCCTGCCTCCCTTCACTGTCTCTCGCTGTGTCTCAGGTGCGTGTGAATGTGGTGCAGAATAACCTGGCGTTGCTGATCTACCTGATGCGGATGGTGAAGGCATTGATGGATAACCCCACACTCTACCTGGAGAAATACGTAAGTAATTCCCCTCCCTCCCCTGTGCCCAGCTTGGTCAGCTCGACACCACACCGCAGGACCTCTCCACTGTGTATCGTCTCCACACTCCACAGAGAGTTCCACCTACACACTCTCTCCCTGAGGGACGCCTCCTGCTTACACAATCTTACATAGAGAGTATTAGGCGCAGGTTGGCGAGAGCCAAGGCTTTGGGGGGAGCCCAGAGTGTGTGTTGAAGGGTAACTGTTGGGGTCTAACCAACTAAACCCACACACAGCTCAGCCATCGAGAGACAGAGAGAGAGAGAGAGCGCTGTGTGGCCGAGCTTTCCCGCTGCTTGTCCAGCGAGGACCCCCCTCCCCGTTAGTTAGTTGGGGCTTTGGCTGTGGGGTTACCAGGAGCTGAGGGGGAGGATTCCCTGACCCCCAGTGACTGGTCGGCCCTTCCAGTCCCTGCTGATGGGCCGGTCTGTGAGCTCTAGGCTCGGCTTGAGATCAATTTGAAGATCCTCGGTCTCGTTTTCAGATCCCTTCATGCCCTCGGCACCTCTGTATCCCTCCAACCTGCTTATCATCCAACTAACTGCCGGGCTGGGCTGGTGGGGGGGGCAGGGCTGTGGGTGGGGAGGGGTCGGGCTGTTGGTCGGGGCTGGGCTGGGGGTGGGAGTTCGCTGGGGGTGGGGGGGTGCTGGGCTGGGGGTGGGGGGTGCTGGGCTGGGGGTGGGGGGTGGGGGGGGGGGTGCTGGGCTGGGGGTGGGGGGGTGAGCTGTTCCCCAGTTCCAGCTCAGTGGCTGTCAGGTGGTGCTCAGTGGATCAGTGTGAGTGCGCGTGTGTGTGTGTGTGTGCAACTTGTGTGCCCGTGAGTGAGCTTCAGCCGAGGCCTGTGTATGGGTGGCTGTCTTGTCTTCTGTCTGTCTGTCTGCCTGTCTGGGGGGTGACGGAGCTGTTTAACCCCTCCCTCCCCAGCTACACGAGCTGATCCCCGCAGTGGTGACCTGTATTGTGAGTCGGCAGCTGTGCCTCAGGCCGGACGTGGACAATCACTGGGCACTGAGGGACTTCGCTGCCCGTCTGATGGCTCAGATCTGCAAGAACTTCAGCACCACCACCAACAACATCCAGTCCCGCATCACCAAGACCTTCACCAAGGTACACCCACCCCCCACTCCCCCGCCAGAGCGACCCCCACCCCCAGCGATCCCCACCCCCAGCGACCCCCACCCCCAGCGACCCCGACCCCAGCGACCCCCCCCAGCGACCCCCGCCCCCAGCGACCCAGCGACCCCAACCCCAGCGACCCCCACCCAGCGACCCCAACCCCAGCGATCCCAGCGACCAGCGACCCCTGCCCCCAGCGACCCCCCGCCCACAGCGAACGCCCCGGTGAGCCCCCCCGCTCCCAGCGAGTCGCCCCTCGCCCCCATTTGTGGTGCTATGCCCCCCTTTCCTCTCTCTGCCCCTCTACTTGCTCCTCTCACTCTCTCTCCCTCCTCTTCACTCTCTCTCTCTCTTCTCTTCACTCTCTCTCTCTCTCTCTCTCTCTCTCTCAGAGCTGGCTGGATGACAAGACTCCCTGGACAACACGTTATGGCTGCATCGCAGGACTGGCTGAGCTGGGACATGACGTAAGTGATGTGGACCTCCCTCCCACTCCTGACTCTCTCCTTTTCTCCATCCCTCTTCCTCTTCCCCATCTCTCCATGTATTACACCTGTTACACCCGTGTTAGTGTATCTGTGTGTTAATGTGTGTTAATCATAGAAGAATCATAGGATTATACAGCACAGAAAGAGGCCATTTGGCCCATCGTGTCTGTGCCGACTATTTGAAAAGAGTTTCCAAATCAACCCCACTCCCCCACACTCTCCCACAGCCCTGATCAACCCCACTTCCCCGCTCTCCCCCATAGCCCTGATCAGCCGCACTCCCCCACACTCTCCCCACAGCCCTGACCAACCCCACTCCCCCACACTCTCCCCACAGCCCTGATCAACCCCACTTCCCCGCTCTCCCCCATAGCCCTGATCAGCCCCACTCCCTCCCCATAGCCCTGATCAACCCCACTCCCACGCTCTCTCCCCATAGCCCTGCAAACTTTTCCTCCCTAAATAATTATCTGCTTCTCTCTTAAAAGCTGTTATCGAATCGGTTTCCACCAGCCTTTCAGGCAACGCATTCCATAAGAATATAAGAATTAGGAGCAGGAGTCGGCCATTCGGCCCCTCGAACTGCCCCGCCATTCGATAAGATCATGGATGATCTTCTGACCGAACTCTAATTACCTGCCCTATCCCCATATCCCCCAATCCCTCTGTTTTTTAAAAATCTCTCAGTCTCAGCCTTGAAGCTGTTCAAGGACTGACATCTACAGCCCTTCTGGGGAGTGAATTCCATACACTCACTGCCCTCTGAGTGAAGAAATGTTTCCTCAACTCTGTTCTAAAAGGCTGACCCTCAATTTTCAGGCTGTGACCCCGGTTATAGATTCTCCTATTGGGGGAAACAGACCCTCAGTGACTACTTTATCAGCCCTTTAAGGATCTTATATGTTTCAATAAGATCTCCCCTAATTCTTCTGTACTCTGGAGAATACAGCCCTCGTTTATTCAGCCTATCCTCATAGGTCAGTTCCCTCATCCCAGGAACTAACTGAGTGAATCTACACTGCACCCCCTCGAGGGCAAATATGTCCTTTTTTAAATAAGGACCAAAACTGCACACAATACTCTCGGTGCGGTCTCACCAAAGCCCTATACAGTTGCAGTGAGACTTCCCTCTCTTGTACTCTAAACCTTTTGCAATGAACGCTAACTGCCGTTCGCCTTCTTAGTTGCTGCTGCACTGCAAACTAACTTTTTGGGACTGGTGTACAAGGACACCCCAATCCCTCTGAACACTAATACTATCTAATCTCTCCCCCTCTAGAAAATAATTTGTTTTTCTATTTTTGCCACTGAGGTGAATAACTTCACACTTCCCCACATTAAATTCCATCTGCCACCGACTCGCCTACTCCCCTCGACTATCTATATCCCATTACAATCTTTTTGCATCATCCTCAGAGCTCACTCTCCCACCGAGTTTAGTGTCATCCGTGAATTTAGATACGTTACATTCAATGTCCTTGTCCAGGTCATTGATGTAAATTGTAAATAGCTGAGGCCCAAACACTGATCCTTTTTCTCGAGCCCAGAAGTGACGTCCTTCACCCTGGCCCCAGGAAGGCAACAGAGTCGTCTTGTCTCCTTGCAGAAAAGTGTGTCAGTCTTCCTGACTGTCTCATCCCGAATCACCACTATATTCCTTCTGACTATTCCCCTTTGTGTGGCCTCCTGTATAGAGGTGTTGGGGTAAGTTTGGCCATCTTCCTCACAAACTTCCTTGTCCACACAGGTTGTGAGTATTTCATACCTGTTGGACAAGGTTAAAACCTGGGGTTCCTCTGCCCCTCTCTTTCGGGTCCCCTTACGCGCCTGTCTGACCGTCACCCAGTCCTGTCCATGGCTGGCAACGGAATGATCCCTGGGACTCATGGGAGTGTCTGGCTCCAGGATGAAACTGTCCAGGAAGCCCTCCCCATCTCTAATGCTGCACAGTGTCTCCACCTGAGACTCCAGCTCAGCTATTCTGAGCTGGAGCTTCCTCAGTTGCAGACATTTGCTGCAGATGAAGTCACCGGGGCTCAGGTTGTCCTCCATCAACTCCCGCATACCACATTCCTCACACATCACCTGCCAGGTCATTCCCTCCTCTCACTATTTATTCTTGTATTATAGTTGTTTAGAAGATATACTTCCCCCTCTGCACCTAATTCCCACTCTCACCCAATTCCTTCTCACTCTGGCCTCGCCTCACTCCAGATGTAGCTCACTCATTCCAGATCCCAACAGCTCGCTGTGTGAAAACATTTCTCCTCACCTCCCCTCTGTTTCTTTTGACAACTATTTTAAACCGGTGTCCTCGGGTTACCGACCCACCCGCCGGTGGGAATAGTTTCTCCTTGTTCACCCTGTTGAATCCCCTCATTATTTTGAAAACTTCTATTAAGTCTCCTCTTAACCTTCTCTGCTCCCAGGAGAATAATCCGAGCTTCTCTCGCCTCTCCTGATAACTGAAGTCCCTCATTCCTGATACCTTCCTGGTCAATCTCCTCTGCATCCTCTCCAATGCCCTGACATCCTTCCTAATGTGTGATAACCTATGTGTTGATGTGTGTGCTAATTTTTGTGTGTTCGAATGAGTACGCGTTCGTGTGTGCGTCGATTTGTGTGTGCATCGATCTGTGCGTGCGCTAATGTGTGTGTATAACAGGTGATTAAGACGCTGATCATCCAGAGACTGCAGATTGAGGGCGAGAGGATCCGCAGTGTGCTGGAGGGGCCGGTCCTCAGCAACATTGATAAAATCGGAGCTGATCACGTACAGAGCTTATTGCTGGTATGTGGGGAGAGAGCTGCGGGTGGTGTGTATGGGGGGAGGGGCCTGGTATGTGGGGGTAGGTGGTGGGAGAGAGTTCCTGGGGGTGGGAGAGGCAAGAGAGCGGCTGGTGTATGTGTGGCGGAGGGGGGAGAGAGCTGCTGGTGTGTGGGGGTGCGTTGGTAGGGGCTGGTGCCTGGTAATACCACACAAATGTGTATCACAAGAGCCAAACTGAGCCACATAACTCGGATTCGATGGTTTCAGTGCTCTGTGTGCTGTCAAGGAACAGGAGGAGGCCATTCAGCTCCTCCAGCCTGTTCCTTCGTTCTATAAGATCATGACTGATCTGTACCTCAAGTTCAGTTACCCCGCCCTCACTCCGGTTAATCCCTTAATATACTTTGCGACGTCTCAAAGACGTGATTAGGCTCTGTGTCAAATGCGAGGATTATTGACTGTTATTAAAACGCCAGTTCTTTATTTCTTCGATGGAAGCGGGTCAGCCCCCCCTCAGCGTTCCTGTCTGTCTCCCCAGAAACACTGCGCTCCTGTGGTGGCAAAGATTCGCCCCCAGCCCGACAACCAGGAGGCCTACAAATCAGATTACGGTTACTTGGGGCCCATGCTGTGCACACACGTGGTCAAGGCCAGAGCCCAGGCTGCCATGCAGGCTCAGCAAGTCAACCGGACCACCCTGACCATCACACAGGTACCCCCCACCCCACCCCCCGACCATCACACAGGTACCCCCCGACCATCTAACAGGTACCACCCACCCCACCCACCGACCATCACACAGGTCCACCCACCCCCCGACCATCACACAGGTCCCACCCACCCCACCCCCCGACCATCACACAGGTCCCACCCACCCCACCCCCAACCATCACACAGGTACCACCCACTCCACCCCCCGACCATCACATCGTATTCCCTTCTCACCCCACCCCCCCAACCATCACACAGTACTCACTCACCTCCCACCCCACCCCCCCGACCATTGCACAGTACTCACTCACCCCCACCTCACCCCCCGACCATCACACAGGTACTCACCCCCCACCTCACCCCCGACCATCACACAGTACTCACCCCTAACCCACCCCCCGACCATCACATAGGTATATCAGCCTCCCCGCCCCACCGTAACCATCACCCATGCCCACCCCCACCACTGAGCTGCCCTCACTATAGAGAGAGAGAGAGAGACACACACTGGGATGCCCTCACTAGAGAGAGAGCGAGAGACACACACACTGGGCTGCCCTCACTAGAGAGAGAGCGAGAGACACACACTGGGATGCCCTCACTAGAGAGAGAGAGACACACACACTGGGCTGCCCTCACTAGAGGAGAGAGAGAGAGAGACTCACACTGGGATGCCCTCACTAGAGAGAGAGAGAGAGAGACACACACACATACTGGGCTGCCCTCACTAGAGAGAGAGAGAGACACACTGGGATGCCCTCACTAGAGAGAGAGAGAGAGAGAGACACACACACACTGGGCTGCCCTCACTAGAGAGAGAGAGAGAGACACACACACTGGGCTGCCCTCACTAGAGAGAGAGAGACACACACACACTGGGCTGCCCTCATTAGAGAGAGAGAGACACACTGGGCTGCCCTCACTAAAGAGAGAGAGAGAGACACACACACACACAATGGGCTGCCCTCACTATATATATAGAGAGAGAGAGACACACTGGGCTGCCCTCACTAGAGAGAGAGAGAGAGAGAGAGACACACACACACTGGGCTGCCCTCACTAGAGAGAGAGAGGGAGAGACACACACACTGGGCTGCCCTCGCTAGAGAGAGAGAGAGAGACACACACACACACTGGGCTGCCCTCACTATATATAGAGAGAGAGAGAGACACACACACAATGGGCTGCCCTCTCTATATATATAGAGAGAGAGAGACACACTGGGCTGCCCTCACTGAGATACCACAACACCACAAGTCCTTCCTGCTCTGGTTAAGTCAACGCCTGTAGTGACACCTCATGTGTTATTACAGTTGAGCTCTTGTGTTTGAATCCAGTTCCTTCTCTCTCCGTCTGTAGCCTCGCCCGACCTTAACCATCTCCCAGGCTCAGCAGTCGTCGCGGACGCCCAGTATTATCAAGGTGCCCAGTTCGTTGGCGCTGCCCATGCAGACCCTGGTCTCTGCCCGTCCCTCAACTCCCACTCAGCCCTCAGCCTCTGCCACCAAATTCATCGTCATGTCCTCAGCCTCCAGCTCCAGCAGCCAGCAGGTAAGAAAAGCTCCCTCACCTTCAGCACCTTACACCTCACTGTGGCAGACAAGTTTCTGGTCTGTAGCACAACAATAACAACAACAGGTTATATTTGTATAGTGCCTTTCACGTCAGGAGGACGTCCCAAAACACTTCTTCAATGACGTAAGGAGATGCTGCTGTCTGCTCCTGTGTTGATGGTTGGGTTCTCGCCTCTGGCGATTGAGCCTGACATTCAATCAAAGCTGTGAGTGTGTTTCACAAGTCTGGCAGCTCCGAGAGGGAGGAAGGCAGAGGGTGGGGGAGACACGTAGTTACACAGTGACCGCCCCCCCCACCACCCACTAACACCACAATCAGCACCCCCCTGCCCACAGCCTTGTCTCTGGAGGAACCTGCAACTTTGCTGCCCTCCGTCTCTACTGGTGTGTGGAGATTGATGAGGGTATCTGTCTGTACGTGTGGTGTATGCTGTGTGGCGTGTGTGTGGTGTCTTTTGTGTATGTGCGTGTGTGGGGTGTCTTGCGTGTGGGGTATCTTGTGTGTGTGTGGTGTTTGTATGTGTGGTTTCTGTGTGTGTATGTGTGATGTCTTGCTGAGAGAGAGAGAGGGGAGGGCCAGGTGATTTCAACCCCAAATGAAACCCAATTTGTTTTATTTTATTTTTTTTAGGTAATAACTCTGAGTACTACACCATGTGGGACTGCCACCACGTCACCGGTCACGACCACTGTGCCGAGTATTCAACCATTAGTTAAACTGGTCAGCGCCTCTCAGCCTGCGCCCAGCAGTAACATTCACAAGTACATTGTGGTTTCCCTCCCGCCAGCCACTGACAGCAAAGCCCACGGCCCCAAATCCCTGCAGCAACACACTGTCCCGGGAGCTGTCTCGGCTGTAAAGCAGGAGCCCAGTGACAGCCCACAGGCCGTGAAGAGTGATGGGGCGCAGGGGGCCACTGGCTCCCCCAGGCCATCGCAGTAGTTACCCCAGGCCTCTCTCTCTCTCTCGCTCTCTGCCTCTGCTGGGGGCTCGCGCTGTGATGTTCCCTATTCAGAGCTTTGTGACAGCTCCTGATCCACAATCTTAACTGAAGGCTACTGGCCTCTGGGTCCCAGCACTGCTCGCCCTCTCACCATGTCTGTGTCCACAAGGGGTGGTGGCAGGGAGGGGGGGAGGGCGTGGGGGGTGAGGGGGGTTTGGGGGGGGGAGGGGTCTGGAGTGGCTTTGGGTTGATTGTCCATCGGGGTGGGGTTGGATCACCCAAGTTTCGAGGCATTAAGTGGAGGCGAAGCTGGGTTACGTTGAGGTTCATCTGGTTGGAGTTGGAGCAATTTGGGTCGGGTGGGGAGGAATAGGATGGGCCAGCGGTTGGGGGGTCAGTGGGGTTGGGGGAATGGGATTGGGGCAGTGGGGGGTTTGGGGTCATCGGATTGGGGTGTCAGTGGGGTTGGGGTCATTCGGGTTGGGGTGAGTGGGTTGAGGGTTAGTGGAATTGGGGTCAAGGTGGTTGGGGTCAGTGGGGTTTGGGGTGAAGGGGCAATGGAGTAGGGTTGGGGTTAGTGGCCTATGGAATGAGGTTGGTTTGAATGCTTGAACTATTGTCAGTTGATTATTTTGTTGCCCTCTTTATGAGAATCTCCCAAAATGTGGACACTTTACCCAGGAGGGGAAACGGACCCTGAGGAAAATGGCCAGTTTTATTTCATCCTTTGGGTAAAAGAGAGAGTTTGTTACTCTGACTCGTCCGGCCTGACGCCCTCCCCCCTCCCTCTTCCCCGCCCCTCCCCACAGCGCTAACTGTGACAACTCAGGGTCAGGCCCGTGACTTGGTGCTTCAGCTGGGTGTAAGGGGAGAGAGCAGCGAGACGCTGTGGATTGCCCAGGGTGGGGGCTGTTTATTTTTAAACCATTGTATCACAATTTATAGAATAAAAAGCTTTGTCCTAAAACTCAGCCTCTCTCGAGATACACTCTTTGTCTCCCAGTGACAGCTCCGGCCGGCAGACCAGGCGAGGGCTGTGGGGGGTGAGTGGGGCCTGGGGTGCTGTGTGGGGATAAGGCTGGGGGAGTAAGACCTGTGTGAGAGGGACCCTGGTCTGGTCTGTGTGACAGGGACCCTGGTCTAGTCTGGTCTGTGTGAGAGAGACTCTGGTCTGTGTGACAGGGACCCTGGTCTGGTCTGTGTGAAAGTGACTCTGGTCTGTGTGAAGGACCCTGGTCTGGTCTGTGTGAAAGTGACTCTGGTCTGTGTGAGAGGGACCCTGGTCTGGTCTGTGTGAGAGGGACCCTGGTCTGGTCTGTGTGAGAGGGACTCTGGTCTGTGTGAGAGGGACCCTGGTCTGGTCTGTGTGAGAGGGTCCCTGGTCTGGTCTGTGTGAGAGGGACCCTGGTCTGTGTGAGAGGATCCCTGGTCTGGTCTGTGTGAGAGGGACCCTGGTCTGGTCTGTGTGAGAGGGACCCTGGTCCGGTCTGTGTGAGAGGGACCCTGGTCTGGTCTGTGTGAGAGGACCCTGGTCTGTGTGAGAGGACCCTGGTCTGGTCTGTGT
>NW_024706076.1:0-15578 GCF_018977255.1 Callorhinchus milii | reverse complement strand
AGTAACGGATATTTCAGAGCTACCTCTGAGATCCCTTGAAGGTCAGTTCGTTGCATGACAGCCAAACTCGTCTTATTAGTTCTTAGAGTTGGATTTTTGTGCAGCCATTGGTGGCGAGATATTAACTACCTCGACTGGTATGCAGGAGGCCGTGGGTTCGATCCCGACTCTGACGTCTGCTGTGCATTTGGAGTTTGTGTGTTCTCCCAGTGGCTGCTTGGATTTTTCTCCAGGTCCTCCGTTTTTTCCCTTCCACATTTAGAAACATGCGTTTAGAGTATTTGGCTGCTGTAATTCTCCACATGATAAGCCACTTCGTTGAGCAATCATTTGCGATAGCCAGGTCGCTTCTGAAAAAAAGAGCGACATGGCTCAGTGAGCCTTACCTGGAAAAATAAAAATAGATTTAAAAATAATATTAAATATAGGACCCGCGATTCCTAATGTGGTGCCTCGCCCCGCCCCCGGCCATGCCTTCTTTCCCGAACTTTCTCAGCCAATCGCGAACATCCCACCATGGTTCCCTACTGGAATAATCCCTCGTGACCACCTGGCCACGCACGCCAATCCCGAACATGCCTCTTCGGGCAACGGGGACTTGCACAAAGGCCCTGAAGGGGTGGGCTCCTCCATGAGCATCTCTGAGGGAGTTGACTGGGCTCAATCCAACAGTCCATCGCCAGCAGCGGCTTCTTGCGGTTCCCCCGGCATCAAGGACTTGGAAACTGTTGGCGGCACAACGCATTTCCCCTGAGGCACAACTTCCTCAACCAACTGCCCCGGCTCGTCGGACACACCGGACATCGACCATGCCGGATTTGGAGATGAACCATCTACAGGGGGCTGAACATATGGTTTCAGGCGTAACGGATGAACAAACCAACGACGACATCCCACCTAAATTCTCACACACTGAGGCCTCCTGACATCCACCACCTCGCCAGAACCCTGCCATGGTCGATGTAATTTGGGGGACGTACTCAGTAGCACCTGAGGGCAGTATAACCACTGCTCATTTAAGCACATGCTCGTGCCGTCCCGTGTTTTTCTCGTTAACAGCTTGCGTCTTACCATGATTTCTCTCTCCGAGACACGACACAGCGTAATCTGCAAAGAGGTGGGCATGGCTGCTCCCTTCTTCCCCAAGGCCAACCCTAATTGCACCTCAATAGGGGGATCGTTCTCCCAGCCATCTATATATATAAAATCGTGCATGTCTGTCTGTCTGTGTATGTGTGTGTGGATTTCGGACCATACGCACTTTCATTGGACGGCGGTTGCCCCTGGCAACAGCTAACGACGCCTTCGCCGCTTTCATTGGACGGCGGTTGCCCCTGGCAACGAGTAGCAACTTTTCGCCGCGGGGTGGACGCCATTTTTAATAGCGCGGGGGGGGGGGGACCGGCACCCGTACCCAGCGTTCGCCGGGTGGGAAAATCAGGCAAGGCGGGAGGCTCTGCACGGTGCTAGGCCTCGACACCCAACACGCCACTCTGAGGTAAATTCATACAAATTTCACGTCCTCTACAGAGTGGCGAGGGAGGCAGAGTGGCGAGGGAGGGACTCAGCCTCAAAACGAGTAACTGGTGTGGCGTATTAACATCGCCACTGGGGAGACAAAGGCGGCCGGGCGTGGTGGATACAAGTCCCGGGCAAAGCCAGGTCATGACTATGTGTGTATGTGTTTATGTGTATGTCTGTGTGTCTGTATGTATGTGTGTATGTATGTGTCTGTATGTGTTTGTGTGTATGTATGTGTGTGTCTGTATGTATGTGTGTGTGTATTGTGTATGTGTTTGTGTGTATGTATGTGTGTGTTTGTATGTATGTGTATGTCTGTGTGTATGTGTGTGTGTATTGTGTGTGTGTCTGTGTGTGTGCGCGTGTGTTGTGTAGGGGGAACGGTAGTGTAGTGCTTAGCGTGCTGCCTGTATGTGTGTCTCTGTGTGTCTGTCTGTGTGTATGTGTCTTTGTGTGTGTCTGTGTGTGTGTCTGTGTGTGTGTGGTGTGTGGGAGCGGTAGTGTAGTGGTTAGCGTGCTGTCTGTGTCTGTGTGTGTGTGTCTGTGTGTGTGTGTCTGTGTGTGTGTCTGTGTGTGTGCGTGGTGTGTGTGGGGAGCGGTAGTGTAGTGGTTAGCGTGCTGTCTGTGTGTCTGTGTGGTGTGTCTGTGTGTGTGATGTGTGTGTGTTTCTGTGTATGGATGTGTGTGTGTCTGTATGTGTGTCTGTGTGTGTGCGCGTGTGTTGTGTAGGGGGAACGGTAGTGTAGTGCTTAGCGTGCTGCCTGTGTGGTGTGTCTGTGTGTGTGTCTGTGTGTGTGTTCTGTGTGTGTGTCTGTGTGTTGTGTCTGTGTGTGTGTCTGTGTGTGTGTTCTGTGTGTGTGTCTGTGTGTGTGCGTGTGTGGTGTGTGGGGAGCGGTAGTGTAGTGGTTAGCGTGCTGTCTGTGTGTTGTGTGTGGTGTCTGTGTGTGTGTCTGTGTGTGTGTGTCTGTGTGTGTGCGTGTGTGGTGTGTAGGGGGACGGTAGTGTAGTGCTTAGCGTGCTGCCTGTGTGTGTATCTGTGTGTGTGTGGCTCTGGGTGTGTGTCTGTGTGTGTGTCTGTGTGTGTGTCTGTGTGTGTGCGTGTGTGGTGTGTGGGGAGCGGTAGTGTAGTGGTTAGCGTGCTGTCTGTGTGTCTGTGTGTCTGTCTGTGTCTGTCTGTGTGTGTCTGGTGTGTGTCTGTGTGTGTGTCTGTGCGTCTGTGTGTGTGAGGAGCGGTGGGTGTAGTGGTTAACGCTACGCTGCGCTACCAACCCGGCGAACCCAGTTCGATTCCCGCTCATGGCCACCACCGGTCAAGATTATTTGAACCTCCCCTAGGTCGACTCAGCCTCAAACGAGTAACTGGTGTGGCGTATTAACATCGCCACTGGGGAGACAAAGGCGGCCGGCCGTGGTGGATACAAGTCCCGGGCGAAGCCGGGTAGTACAGCTAGTACATGAGAAAAAAAGGTGGAGAATCCCATAGAGGCGTGTGAGGCCACTCTGTACGCTGCCAAAATACCCGGGACATGCAAATCCCATTACGTTTGTCCCTCGTTAAGGACCTGACACAGCATAGATGTTAGGGTCCGGTGCAGACGTTCCACCATACCATCCGTTTGGGGATGGTATAGTGATGTTCTGATCTTCGTTTTGCCCAATACATCGCACACTTCCGAAGCAGCTTTGAGGATAAATTTAGGCCTTGGTCTGTGAGAAGCTGCTCGTGAGCCTCCTTATCCATCACATTGTCGTGCAAAAATGCATCGGCTATGGATGCAGCTGTTTGGTCGGGCAATGGCCAGGCCATTGGCCACCGAGAAAAATACTCAACCCCAACAGGGAGAAATTTATTTACCTTTTGCGTAGTCGGAAAGGGCCCCAGGATATCCAACGCGACCAATTCGTTAATGTGAGAAACCGTGATAGTTTGTTAAGGAGGTTGAGATTTTTTTCACCGGTGTCTTGTGACGCGCACAATCAGTGCAACCTTTAATAAAATGGAAGACATCATTAGACATCCCCGGCCAATAGAAATCTCTTTGCACCGTAAGCAAGGTTTTCCGGTGCCCAAAGTGCATCAGCTTGTCAGCGTGCACTGCCCGCGTCAACCTACCTCGCAGGCCTGTGTGGATTATGATACATAATCTGCCCGAAACCTCATGCTACCGCATAAGCAACCCTTCCTGGAGGACAAATCGTGAGATCCCCTTACAGACAAGTTTCTTCTGATCAAGGTCCACGCGGCATTGTAAGATCAAGAGGGAGACACCCTCCATCTGCAACTTGACCCATTCTGCCCGCGTGAGGCCAGCATGTCGTCCTTATGTGGCCGCTACGACCCCAGTTAACCCGCCCCCAAGCAAACTATACCGGCCCGCACCCGACGAGCATGAACAAGGGTCATTTAACGGCAAGCACCACAATGCATCGGCATTACAGTGCCACATACCCCGGCGGTAAACAATGCGGAAGGAATATTCTTGGAGTATTTCTAACCATCGAGAGAGTGGCCAGATGGCTGGTCCACTTTCAAGGAGAACTGGGAGCCTGTGTGATCCATACGAACCACAAATTCACTGCCATAAAAGGTATGGCCTGTACTGTTGGACAAAGTATACCATAGTCAACAATTCTCTATGGGTGACACAATACCGCTGTTCCGCGGTTGATAGGGCGTGGCTCCCGTATGCAATTACCCTTTCCACCCCGTTCTTAACCTCCTCCTCTTGGCCCCATTTAAATTTCTGATTCTCACCCGTCAAGGCATGCGAGGGTTTAGCAATCGTCGCAAACTGCGGAACAAACCTCCGGTAGTACGATACAAAGCCTGAAAAACTGCGCACCTCGCTTACCGATTTACGGGTTGGCCAATCACACACACACGCAGTCTAATCTGGATCCGTCGCGATACCCTTCGCACTGACAATATGACCCAAATACCGCACGGACATCTGCAACAAATGGCACTTAGCAGGTTTTAACTTAAGGTTCGCCACCCATACCCTAGAGAGCACCGTCCGCAACCATTGCAAATGCTCGTCGAATGTTCAGCCAAAGACGATGATGTCATCCAAATAAATGTAACAAGAGTCCCATTGTAATCCTGCCAACACCAATTCCATAAGGCAGGGGCTGAATGTAATCCCATAGGGAGGCAATTAAACTGGAATAGTCCCTGGGGTATGCGGAATGCAGTTTTAGGCTTGGACGATTCATGTAAGGGGAGTTACCAAAATCCCGACAGTAGTTCCAGAACGGAAAAAAAACCGAGCGCCCGCCAACGCATCCAGAGAATTGTCCACACGTGGCAGCGGGTAAGCATCTGCAACCGAAACCTTCTTCAATCTACGGAAGTCAACACAAAAGCACAAGCTGCCATCTTGCTTCTTAACCAACAACACGGGGGGTCCCCAGGGGCTGGTTGAAGGTAAAATTACGTCCGCGGCCAACATTTCCCTTACCGCCCAGTGTACATGTTCCTTTTCAACAGGACTCATTCGATATGAATTATGCCGAATAGGAGTTGCATCACCTGTATCGATGTGGTGTTGCAACAAATTAGTATGCCCGATATCAAATTTCCCTTGACTGAAAACATCTGAGAACTGACATAAGAACGACCGAAGTTCCGTCCGCTGCGCATGAGACAAATCAGGGTTCTCCTTACATTATTCCTCCATCCATGTCCCCTCTGGCTCCGCTCGCTGTTACACCATGGCCACAACCTCAACTGCCCCTGAGTCAACAACCCCGCAGCATGCTGCCATTGCGTGAGCCAACACAGCCCCTGCCTTAACCACAGCCACTCCCAGGCCCACATTCAGGACCTGTAGGAAGGGTTCCTGGTTTCCCCGAATGATTGTTTGAGCCCCCACTAATGCGAGTCCTCGGGTCACTGTGTTTGATGGAATCAAAAGGGGTCAGCCAATTGGAGGCGTTTTTGGTAGCGCAGGGGAATCAACATTTGCGTGCCTGGCGAAATCTGTATAGATTCCTTTGCCAAGACTTGAACTGTGGCATTCGGAACTGGTTTCCCATGTTGGGCATTCAAAAATAACAAACGCTGTCCCAACGGCATTTCAATACAGCGTTGATTCGTTAAAATTTTCAATAGCAACCTTCTCAAAAAATCTGTTCCTAAAAGCAAGGTACCGCCGTCTTGGAAACCACCACGGGCCCTGACACTTCTAATTCCCCTATTATTACACATGCCTAGATCCGTCCCAAAATGCCCATACTCCCCCATTAGCCACAACACATGCGTTTCCACTGACAAAATGCAACGATCTCTTAGGGGCAAAACATAAGTAACGTCTGAAATAATGGTAGCCGAGGCCACTGTGCCAACCAAGACCCGCACCTCTACCCCCTGAATAGAACCAACTATTGCCGATGACCCTGCCGCAGCTGCTACCACTCGACGCACCAATTTCCTCCACTGAATAAAGGAATTTGGTCACCCATCCGTATTCTGATCCCCTTGTTCGCGTACCCCAATGGGTGAAGGGGAGGCGAGATTAACCGACAAATTACATGGCAATCTGGATGTGAGCTGGTGGTAGTACGGGCCAAATGTCCGGTGTGCTGCGACTTGCCTATTGGGGCTGGGATGGGATCGTCGGCAGGCCGGTGGATGTTGTGAAGGACATCGAGGGCTGAACGTCACTCCAACATCCCCGCGCGATATGTCACGGTCGTCCACACCGGAAGCAGGAGATGGAGGGTCCGTGAAGCGGAGAGATCGTCCTTCTCCCGGGGACCCAACCTTGTGGTGGAAGGGTCACCTCTCCCCTAGGAACCCAACCTCGCGGTGGAAGGATCTCCTCTCTCCTGGGGACCCAACCCCGAGGTCATCGCGGGGTGTCCCCTTTCCGCCGAAGCCATCCCTGGCAGCACAACCCCCTTCTCTTGGGCCAACCCCAACAGCTTCTCCATCGTTAAAGAGTCAATTGCCACCGGATCCATATGCCAGTACTCCGCCTGCTCCAGCACCATCAGTGCACTGTGGCAAGCGAGGGGTGTCTCAGCCTCCCTTCGCCTCCGTTGCAAAAATTTCCTCTGTGCGTTGAAAGGAGGGTCGAAAACTGCTGCCATCTCCACGTACGCCTGACAAAGGGTTGCCCGCTTCTCCGGAGGAATGGCTCGGAATGCTGCAAGAGCGTCATCAAGGGCCATGGGTAAGGCCCGCAAGGCCTCATCCTCCGTCCACTCGACTGAGGAGAACGCTGCTTCAAACCACCGGGTGAAGGCGGCCCAATCGCACCCGGCTGCCACAAACTCCCTGACAAGGAGCAGCCTCCTTAATCGGCCCATTGCTGCCCCATCAGGGATGGATCCGGAGCTGGAGTTGGTCGCAAAAAGGCGCCCACTGATCGCACCCCCTCCCCACCGGGAAAATGGCGGCCGTTGACCATGCGGTCTCCACAGCATAGGCGATGGCCGCCCCCACTCTCGCGGACTCCACCGCGTGGAAGATGGCGGCAAACGCCTGTGCGGAATCCGTCGCGTGGAAGACGGCAGCCGGCGACTGCCCGGGCTCCACTGCATGAGGAATAATAGCTGGCTGCCGCGCGGACTCCACCGCATGGGAGGTGGCGGTTGGCGCTGGTCTGGCCTCGGCCACGTGGCCAATGGTGGAAACTCCCCGCGCAGGCCCCACCATGTGTCCAATGGTGGCAGGCTCTGCCGTAGCAGCGCCGGCGGCCGTTATCCGCCCCGTCTCAACGAGTCCCCATCACGTGGCATCCCTGGCTCCCGCTGGCACCGCCATTGCGCCCAGCAACAGGGAGAGTCGCGTGACGGCCATGAGGAGCAGATCCAGTCTCCCACCGCCTCTCGCACCCCTCCACGGCCCAAGGCTGCTGACCCGCAGCTAACTCCTCCGTCCCTACCATCGCTCCCACCGCGCCCAGAAGCTCGTACACCCGGGGCCCTGTTCCCGGGGCTGCCTGGGAAGAGGTCTCATCTTCATCCTCGTCCGAGGTTGCAGTAGGTGGGTTCTTCTTTATTGAGTATCTCGACATCCCCTGACACCAGTTGCAATGACTCTCAGACAACTTCTGTCTTTCTTCTTTATTTATTAGGGCACGTTGCGCAGATAACGTACTCTCATATCCTACAGTACTTAGCTATGACTAACATACAGTACTTGGGCTAGAATAATAACAGACACTTGAGCTAAGATAACAACAGATACTTGGCTAGGACAGCACCCAAGCAACGACCGCATGGAGACAGTGACGGCACGGAGACAGCGACGACACAGAGACAGCGACGGCCCGAAGACAATGGCGGTGTAGAGACAGTCCATCCTGATCCCAGGGCAGCCTCAAGCTCTCTCTGCCTCCACCTTATATTCCCCCCGGCATGGCCTCGCCCTGAGCCCGGCCACGCCTTCTTTCCTGAACTGTCTCAGCCAATCGCGAACATCCCTCTATGGTCCCCTCCTGTAATTATCCCTCGTGACCACCTGACCACGCACTGTCCCTATCCCCTCATTATCTCCACCCAAGCACTGTCCCTACACAGCACGCGCTTTTCCCTGCCCACAGCCCAACAGTGGATGTCCATTGCCTCCATTCGAACGCTCTTTCTGACGATTCCCAACAGGATACGGGCGCCGAGGTGGGCCTCCCATTATCTCAGCATGTCGCACGTTTCACCCCCACCCCCTCCCCCGATCTACATCACTCCGTTCTAATTACTCAACACTCCATCCCCTTGGTACTCTGTGTTGGATTAGCGTCTAGCACTTTTCCTCATGTCGCCATTGGTAATCCATATTTCTATAAATTTCACCATCTGACCACCACCAATAAGCCTTAAGACCCCAAGAAAACAATGTGCACAAGGGAAAGAAAAAAAACAATATTGACGGACTGACCCCAATATTGACGGACCGAGCATCCGGCATACGACGCACAGCAGTTGGCTTCTGTGTCACGGAATCAATAAAGCGCTTAGCTTTGGCACCTCCGTGGGCTGCTTGGAGGAGCATGCCCGGTCGCAACAGGAGATCATTAGTTGCCATATGGGGGAGTCAGAGCCAGCGTTTTGTCAGCGTGAGTGAACATGTGACGTGGCTTCGTAATTGCCTGCACTTCATGTGTATTTCATATGTGTGTAATTTGTCCCTTGTGGGTGAAGGTCACAAACGTTCTCAGATTAATACAGTGCGTACCGTATGGACATCCATCAAATGTATAATTGGTAAAGGTGCTGCCCTGCAATTGCTTGGTCATGCCACTGCTAGAAGAAGCGCCTCAATTGGAGGGAGCTCTAGATAGCCCGCCCCCCCCCCCCTCTATAGGGTATTTGGCCTGCTCTTCCACGTTGGCTTGTAAGAGGCAGAAGTACCCACACTTTACAACAGCGTTTACAACCTGCAGATCGAATTAACTGCAGTGGAACTATTTATTATTATCGGAGTCGGTGTGGATTTTAGTAACTTGCCCCACGGTTTTAACTGCCACGCCGGGAGAGATCGAACCGACGACCTCACTGGATTGCAAGTCCAGTGTTGCGCTCACCATCCTACGTCAACGTAGAGTTCGATTAGAGAGGAAACATAATTGTCGGCATTGCTGCCAGGTCTGCAAAAGATAAACAATAGACGGTAATTGTTATTATTACTTCACTGTGTAAGGCCCCTGTTGCAACAATTACTCTTCCTTTATTCACATATACTGCCTGTAAGCATTGCGGCTAATTTACCACAATGGACATGTTCCCCTTGATCCCAACTTCTGTTATATTTCTCGAGAAATTGTGTCTTTTACCAATATCACGGTAAATCAGCAGCACACTTGTGAGCTGAGCAAATAAAAAAATAGTTAAATGTATTATTCAATGAAACCCAGTCAAAAATAACCGACTTTCCCAAACGCACTGCAAGTCCGCCCTGTTTGCCTGCGTGTTGAGGTGCAGTTTCTCAAGAAGACGCGTTATTAATCCTTATTGTACTGCAGCTATCAGGGTGCTTTTATGATGAGTAACTCATTATTTGGGTGGAGCAGTAGTAACACTCGTGCCTCACAGCAAGCAGTAGTGCCTAGGTTCGATTCCAGACTCGGACGCCTTTCTGCGTGCATTTTGTATGTACAATGTCCAAATACCCGAAAAAATTATATGCAAATTACTCAATTGGGATTATGCATGGCAACATCGCCCCCTACTAGGAAAACTAAAGACTCGCTGAGGCCTTTTAAAGACGGTAACTGCATCGCACGCTTTCAGATCCGCTTATCTTTCTTCCGATATTCGGAAGCCACTGGAGCTATGCACTTTTAAATCATCGAGATCGAAAACTAATTTCTTTCTAACCGCTTTTTGTGTTTAGTGTGTTGTCTATCTCCCGGACCTCCGATGAGCACGGTTGGCTAACCTACGGTGGGAAAGAAGTTGAACATACATGCAACAAGTGGAATAATAATCCATAATAGAGGGTTTTTTTGGTAAATATGTTGTATCGTAGACGGAGGTACTCGGAGACGGAGGTTGAGTTAGGGGCTTCCGCCAGGGTTTATTAACACTTATCACTATCCCTGGTTCCCTCTTTACCCCTTCCACTATCCCCGTTCCTCCAGTGACCCCGCTTACGTTACGGGGTCTCCCTTATATACCCTCGGAGGGGTGATGTCACGTGCACTGCCCAGCGCGTGCGACCCCACGTCCCGTGAGGTCACCGCACCGGACAGCGCACACGACGCCACCACTCTCCACTACTCCTCTACAAATATATAAATGTGTCGTTAAAACCAAGCCACCACCCGGCACAGGCAACCAGTAAGGGTTGTCACGTAAACAGAACGTGGCCAATTCGTCACTAGTACAGCACTAGTGTATAGTGTAGTGTATAGTGTAGTGTACTAGTACAGCACTAGTGTATAGTGTAGTGTATAGTGTAGTATACTAGTACAGCACTAGTGTATAGTGCAGTGTATAGTGCAGTGTACTAGTACAGCACTAGTGTATAGTGCAGTGTATAGTGCAGTGTACTAGTACAGCACTAGTGTATAGTGTAGTGTATAGTGTAGTGTATAGTGTAGTGTATAGTGTAGTGTACTAGTACAGCACTAGTGTATAGTGCAGTGTATAGTGCAGTGTACTAGTACAGCACTAGTGTAAAGTGTAGTGTATAGTGTAGTGTACTAGTACAGCACTAGTGTATAGTGCAGTGTATAGTGCAGTGTACTAGTACAGCACTAGTGTATAGTGTAGTGTATAGTGTAGTGTATTAGTACAGTACTAGTGTATAGCAGTGTAGTGTATAGTGTAGTATACTAGTACAGCACTAGTGTATAGTGTAGTGTATAGTGTAGTGTACTAGTACAGCACTAGTGTATAGTGTAGTGTATAGTGTAGTGTACTAGTACAGCACTAGTGTATAGTGCAGTGTATAGTGCAGTGTACTAGTACAGCACTAGTGTATAGTGTAGTGTATAGTGTAGTATACTAGTGAAGTATGGGAATTGACGGCAGGAACTTCTTGACGGGTAACACACTTTTATTAAATCCTTTACGTGTCACAATACAACGTGTGGTCTTCCTTCTTCCGACGACACACTCCACTAATCTCGTGTAAGCTCTAGGCCTCTGGCTACACCCGATACACTTGACTCGTGTAGACCCTATGCCTCTGGCTACACACATACACTCGACTCGTGTAAGCCCTATGCCTCTGGCTACACAATACACTCGACTCGTGTAAGCCCTATGCCTCTGGCTACACAATACACTCGACTCGTGTAGACCCTATGCCCTGGCTACACACAATACATTCGGCTCGTGTAGACCTATGGCTACACACACTACACTCGCCTCTGGGTTACACAGAGTCCCGGTCCCCTTAGGACAGCGGGGCTAGGTACCGCAGGGCTCTAGGTCTTCATCCCCGTCTTCATTCTTCGCTGGTTACACACTGCCCTTACGCCTGTGTGCATCCCCTTTTATAGCCCCTGCTCACGAGAGACGGAGCTGATGCGGCGTCGACGTGAGCGTCGTTCCTTAATGAACCAATCACGACGCACTCTCTTTACGATCCGCTTTCCCCAGCGCGTGTTAACATTCTCCACCAATCCACCGCGCTGCCACCCTGATCACTCCCTCTCAGCGTGTCACCGGCCACAGCCAATCAGTACCCCGTAACCCACGACCCCGCGCTGACCCCTGATCCTCCACCGTCAGCGCGCGTCACCACCTACACAGCCAATCATCACACACTGTGCATACGATCCTTAATCCCAGCGCGTATCACCTCTACATCACCCCCTCCCACATAGCTTGCAGCCGGCCCGGCTGTTAACCTACAACACAACATAACGCAACGCAGTAATAAAGAACTCCACATCCCAGTGTGCCCCGTAACACAACAACAACAACATAACACAACCTTAAATACGAAGCAATATACAGCCCGACGAACAACACAATAAAAGCGAACACCGTAAAACGAACGCGCCAAGTGTCACTGTGACCCACGCAGTGCCGAGGCGCTCCGGCTGCCTCGACTCCGCACGTGGTAGATTACACAAAGTAGCGCGACCTAGCGCGAGTCCGTCTGGCCGGTCCGTCGTATGGAACGGGACGTTGGCGACCGTCCGGTGTCTCCGGCAGCTCTAGACGGCACGGATCGGGCCTGGAAGGACCGGCCCCGCCGTGAAGATCCGGCCGCCGGTGGTCGGCAGCAGTCAGTTCCGAGACACCTGGGAGCGGATCAGGCGGAGACATGTGAGGAGCAGGCAAGGACAATTCCCCCTCAGGGTCGTCGGTCACGTCACATGCTCGGCCCTCACGACACAAGGGGAGGCCATACGGAGGCGAGAACGGTTTCAGTCGGGAGGGGTGGACGTACCAACGGCGTTTCCCCCATTTTATCTGAACGCACTGGGGGCGTGCAACCCGCACGACCTCCACGGGTCCCCGCCACGGCTTCAACAATTTAGGCGACGTGGCCAAAGGTGCCTGAGGGCAATGCAGCCAGGCCTTGTCACCTGGTTCCCAATTGTGCACGGACACCTTCCGTGCCCGCAACCGCTCGTTCGCAATTTGGCGAGCCCGCGAATTAAGCCGTGCGGCCTCCCTTGCCTCTGTCAGTTTATGAATATTAAATTTAATATGCTCTGCCAATTTAGAATTAGTTCGTGGTGCGGGCAGACCCAGCTGCGTTTCCATGGGCGGGTCGGCTTCCCGACCGTACATTAGAAAAACGGGGAAAACCCCGTAGCTGCATGGGGGGCCATTCTATACGCGGCAAGGACCCCAGGGACCTGCAGGTCCCAATCAACATGCGACTCACACACCTGCTGGCACAGCATAGAGGTCAATGTCCTGTTAAGCCTCTCCACCATCCCGTCCGTCTGCGGGTGGTACGGGGAGGTACGCACCTTTTTGGTACCCAACAGGTCGCACACCTCCTGCAGTAATTTACTCGAAAAATTTTTCCCTTGGTCAGTCAGCAAGCGTTCGGGAGCCCCCTTGTCCAGGACGTAGCCCTGGACAAAGGCGTCCGTCACAGCCGCCGCCGACTGGTGGCGAGTGGCCACGCCATAGGCCACCGGGTAAAATATTCGACCCCCACCAACAGGTATTATTACCCCTAGGCGTGACCGGAAAGGGCCCCAGAATATCGAGTGCAACGAGCTCGTTATGCGCGAACCTGAATAGATTGCAGCGGTGGATTAGCTGCCACGGGCGGTGGTTTCCGTCTGGCGCACTCAACACAACCCTTCAGAATATTCACCACGTCACCCCCCATTCCCGGCCAATAATAGTCACGCTGAAGCAGGGCAAGCGTTTTGTTAACTCCCAAATGCAAGAGGCGTTCGTGTGCGGCCAAGACAACCTTCCCCCTCACAGCAGAAGGCACCACAATCGCATGCCGCCGGGACAAACTGTCCCATCTCATCAACAGGCCCTGCTTAAGCTCGTAGGAGCCAGTTCGGTCGTGGCTACCTCGGAACCCTCCGTCTTTCGGCGCAATGCCAGCAGGGAGCTGTCCGCCATTTGGAGACGGCCCCACTCAATCAACGACAGTGAGAGCAGCGAGTCCTGACCCCCTGGGGTAGCGGGACCATCCCCAATTGGTGTGCTCGCGGTCGCAACCAACGCCTCCCTACCTTCCGTAACCGGAGTTTACAGCGCGCCGATCCCGATAAGCACGCACATTTGTGACAAGGCAACAACCGCGACAGGGCATCGGCATTCGTGTGTCGCAACCCTTTACGGTACGTAGTCGTGAACTGATAGTCCTGGAGGACTTCCAACCACGCGACAATTGGCCCGAGGGCTGGGCAACCCGTAATGAATACTGGAGCGCCGCATGGTCCGTCCGGACCGTGAAATGACGACCATAGAGATATGGCCTGAATTGTTGTACAAAAAAAACAATGGCAAGTAGTTCACGACGGGTGACGCAGTAGCGCTGCTCTGCCGGCGACAACACCCTGCTACCATAGGCGACCACCCGTTCGACCCCTCCAATGACTTGGGACAGCACCCCCCCAATGCCCGTGTTGCTAGCATCCGTGTCTAGCAAGAAGGGACTCTCAAGTCCGGATAGCGCAAGGGTGGGGCCCTTACCAAGGCGTCCCGAGGGAGCAGAATGCAGCCTCCTCCTCCGGCCCCACCGGAACTTCACTCCTTTTGCCGTTAAAGCGTGCAAGGGCTTCGCAATGGTGGCGAAGTGCTCAACGAATCGGCGATAATACGAAGCAAAACCGATGAAACTGCGCACGTCTGACACTGACGTGGGCGTCGGCCACGAACTGACACAGTCCGTCTTCGCAGGATCGGTAGAAATCCCCGAAGAGTCGACAATGTGACCCAAATACCTCACAGATTTCGAAAAAGATGGCATTTGGCCGGTTTAAACTTTAATTTAGCCGATCGCATTCGCAAGAACACCCCTCTCAATCGCTGGAGGTGTTCCTCGAACGTTTTACCGAAAACAATGACATCGTCAAGGTAAATGAGGCACGTTTCCCACTGCAAGCCCGACAAAACCAATTCCATAAGACGCTGAAACGTCGCAGGAGAGGAGTGAAGTCCCATGGGTAACCGGTTAAACTGAAACAGGCCCCCTGGAGTCCGGAATGCCAGTCTTAGGCTTAGACTCCTCATCGAGTGGCAACTGCCAAAATCCGGACAATAAATCAAGAGTCGAAAAGTATCGCGCACCGGACAATGCGTCGAGAGACTCGTCCATCCTGGGAGCGGATACGCGTCGGCCACCGAGATCTTATTCAGGCGGCGGAAATCGACGCAAAATCGCAGGGACCCGTCCTGCTTTTTAACGAGCACAATAGGTGCTCCCCAAGGACTGGAAGAAGGCGAAATAATGTCGGCTTCCAGCATATCGTTAACGCCGACTGAACATGTTCCTTCTCAGCAGGACTCAGTCGGAAGGATTTTGCCTGACCGGTGCCGCATCGCCCGTTTCAATGTGGTGGCGTAGCAGGTCCGTGCATCCGATATCATACTTATGTTTACTGAAGACATCCGAAAATTCAATCAGCAACCCGCGCAACGCCCCAACTGTACCGCTGACAAATCGTCAGAGTCCGCGCACAGCATATCAATCCAATCTAGGTCCTCCTTCGATGGTACGCTATTCGTGGGGCTCGGCGCACCTGCGCAACCACCTCTCCTCCGCAGGGACCCGTGCCGCGTGAGCCAGCACGGTGCCCTGCTGAATGACGGCCGGCCGCGCCCCAGCGTTTAAAACCATGACAAACGGATCCCTGTCTGCCCCAACCAAAGTGTGAGCCACCGATAAATCGAGACCTCCAACAGCCCTATTAGAAGGACCCAAAAGCATGGCCTGTTCCGAGGCCTCCTTCCCCCATGGCTTCCGTAACCGGAGGGGAATCAACATTTGTGAACCCGGGGGCACGTGCACGGTCTGTGTTGCTAACGCCTGAATGGTAGCGCACGCCGTCCGAATTACATTAGGGCTCGTCAAAAATGAAATACGGCGACCGATGGTAGTTCAATGCAACGCTGATCAATGAGAATTTTGATGGGCATTTTCGCCAAAAAATCAGTGCCCAATAGGCAAG
>NW_024706075.1:0-15581 GCF_018977255.1 Callorhinchus milii | reverse complement strand
CAGTGTGTGTGTGTGTGTGTGTGTGAGACACCCAGCAGGTCCATGTGTGTGTGTGTGTGTGTGTGTGGGAGAGACACCCGGCAGGTCAGTGTGTGTGTGTGAGACTCCCGGCAGGTCAGTGTGTGTGTGTGTGTGAGACACCCGGCAGGTCCATGTGTGTGACACCCGGCAGGTCAGTGTGTGTGTGTGTGTGACACCCGGCAGGTCAGTGTGTGTGTGTGTGTGACACCCGGCAGGTCAGTGTGTGTGTGACACCCGACAGGTCAGTGTGTGTGTGTGAGACACCCGGCAGGTCAGTGTGTGTGTGAGAGACACCCGGCAGGTCAGTGTGTGTGTGACACCCGGCAGGTCAGTGTGTGTGTGTGTGTGTGACACCCGACAGGTCAGTGTGTGTGTGTGTGAGACACCCGGCAGGTCAGTGTGTGTGTGTGAGACACCCTACAGGTCAGTGTGTGTGTGTGAGACACCCGGCAGGTCAGTGTGTGTGTGTGTGTGTGTGTGAGAGACACCCGGCAGGTCAGTGTGTGTGTGTGTGTGTGACACCCGGCAGGTCCATGTGTGTGTGTGAGACACCCGACAGGTCAGTGTGTGTGTGTGAGACACCCGGCAGGTCAGTGTGTGTGTGTGTGTGCGAGAGACACCCGGCAGGTCAGTGTGTGTGTGTGTGTGTGTGTGTGAGACACCCTACAGGTCAGTGTGTGTGTGTGAGACACCCGGCAGGTCAGTGTGTGTGTGTGTGTGTGTGTGAGAGACACCCGGCAGGTCAGTGTGTGTGTGACACCCGGCAGGTCAGTGTGTGTGTGTGTGTGTGTGTGTGTGAGAGACACCCGGCAGGTCAGTGTGTGTGTGTGTGTGTGTGTGACACCCGGCAGGTCAGTGTGTGTGTGTGAGACACCCAGTAGGTCAGTGTGTGTGTGTGTGACACCCGGCAGGTCAGTGTGTGTGTCTATGTGACACCCAGCAGGTCAGTGTGTGTGTGTGTGCGCGTGTGTGTCAGTGTGTGTGTGTGTGTGACACCCGGCAGGTCAGTGTGCAGGTCAGTGTGTGTGTGTCTCTCTCTCTCTATGTGTCTCCCTCTCTCTCCTCTCTCTCTCTCTCTCTCTGTGTGTGAGTGTGTGTGTCTCTCTCTCTCTGTGTGTCTCTCTCTCTCTCTGACTCTCGGTGCTGTGTGTCTGTGTGTCTCTGTGACTCTCTCTCTATGTCTCTCTCTCTCTGACTCTCGGTCGCTGTGTGTGTGTCTGTGTCTCTCTCTCTCTGTCTCTCTGTCTCTCTCTCTCTCTCTCTGACTCTCGGTCGCTGTGTGTGTCTGTGTCTCTCTCTCTGTCTCTCTGTCTCTCTCTGTCTGTCTCTCTCTCTCTCTCTCTCTCTGACTCTCGGTCGCTGTGTGTGTCTGTGTCTCTCTCTCTGTCTCTCTGTCTCTCTTTCTGTCTCTCTCTCTCTCTCTCTCTCTCTCTCTCTCTCTCTCTCTGACTCTCGGTCGCTGTGTAACAGATCAGGGAGCACTATGGTGTGGCGGAGTTCCGGGATGTGGAGCAGTTCCTGTGTGTGTTGGCTCACAGACAGGGAAGGTTGAGGAGAGGAGGAATTCCCGATCAGGACGCAGCCGCCCGCAGCGTCCTCACAGACTGGACCAGGTCAGCTGTGTGTGTGTGTGTGTGTCAGTGTGTCTCTCGGGGTGTGTCTGTCTGTCTGTCTGTCTGTCTGTCTGTCAGTTGGTGTGTGTCTCAGTGTGTGTGTGTGTGTCTGTGTGTATGAGTCAGTGTGTGTGTCAGTGTGTGAGTGTCAGTCTGTGTGTGTCAGTGTGTCTCTCAGGGTGTGTCTGTCTGTCAGTTGGTGTGTGTCTCAGTGTGTGTGTGTGTGTGTCTGTGTGTATGAGTCAGTGTGTGTGTCAGTGTGTGAGTGTCAGTCTGTGTGTGTGTGTGTATATGAGTCAGTGTATTTGAGTGTCAGTGTCTCTCAGGGTCTGACTGTCTGTCTGTCTGTCTTGTCTGTCTGTCTGTCTCAGGGTATGTGTGTGTCAGTGTGTCTGTCTGTGTCAGTGGGTCTGTCTGTGCGTCTGTCAGTGGGTCAGTGTGTGTGTGTGTCTGTCTGGGTGTATGTCACTGTCTGTATGTGTGTGTGTGTGTGTCTGTGTGTGTATGAGTCAGTGTGTGTGTCGGTGTGTGAGTGTTAGTGTGTGTGCGTGTGTGTGTATGAGTCAGTGTGTGTGTCAGTATGTGAGTGTTAGTGTGCGTGTGTGTGTATGAGTCAGTGTGTTTGAGTGTCAGTGTGTGTGAGTCTGTGTGTGTTAGTGTGTATGTGTATGTACTTGACACCAGCTCCTCTCTCCCTCCCTCTCACCCTCTCTCTCTCTCGCTCTCTCTCTCTGCCTAGCGGAAAGATCAGTTACTTCACTCACCCGCCTGCGAGCCACAGTTTGCCCACACACCTGAGCGCCCAGATTGTCAGTGAGATGGGCAAAGCTTTCGACATCGACGAGCTCGAGGAGGCAGATCAGGAAGTTCTCAGAGGTGAGGAACCTCTGGCCCGACCCCAACTCCCCTACACCCTCTCCCTGCTTGTCGGCCTCCCCCAAATTCTCCCTCCGCAGGCCGCGGGGCACCCAGAAACTCCGCGGCCCGTGTCCTCTCCCCCGCCAGGCTCCGCACCCCAACACCATCCTCCATCCTCGCCGCCCACCCCCACCCGCCCACCCCAACTCCACTGGCTTCCCATCGCCCAGGGGACACGGCTCAAGATCCCGGTCTTCAAAGCCCCTCCATGGTCTTGCCAGCCCCCTACCTCTGCGCAGAGAGAGACACACACACACAGGGACAGTCAGTCAGAGAGAGAGAGAGAGAGACACACACACACACACACAGGGACAGTCAGTCAGAGAGAGAGAGACACACACACAGGGACAGTCAGTCAGAGAGAGAGAGAGACACACACACACACACACAGGGACAGTCAGTCAGAGAGAGAGAGAGAGAGACACACACACACACACACAGGGACAGTCAGTCAGAGAGAGACACACACACACACACACACAGGGACAGTCAGTCAGAGAGAGACACACACACACAGGGACAGTCAGTCAGAGAGAGAGAGAGAGAGAGACACACACACACACACACACAGGGACAGTCAGTCAGAGAGAGACACACACACACACACAGGGACAGTCAGTCAGAGAGAGACACACACACACAGGGACAGTCAGTCAGAGAGAGAGAGAGAGAGACACACACACACACACAGGGACAGTCAGTCAGAGAGAGAGAGACACACACACACACACAGGGACAGTCAATCAGAGAGAGAGAGACACACATACACACAGGGACAGTCAGAGTGAGAGAGAGAGAGAGACACACACATACACCCACGCACACACACACACACGTACAGTCAGAGCGAGAGAGAGAGAAACACACACGCGCGCGCCTCTATTTACCTAGCAGTGAGTGTGTCGGGCATGTATATGTGTGTGTGCCCGGGGGAATGAGTGTGTGTGTGGTTGGGGTGTGTGTGTGTGTGTTGTGGGTGGGGTGTATGTGTGTCGGTGTGTGTGTCTGGGTGGGTGTGCGAGTGTGTGTGTCTGGGTGTGTGGGTGTCTGTCTGTCTGGGTGTGTGTGTGTGTGTCTGTCTGGGTGTGTTCCTGGGTGTGTGTGTCTGTGTGGGTGTGTGAGTGTGTGTGTGTGTGTGTGTCTGTCTGGGTGTGTGTGTGTCTGTCTGTCTGGGTGTGTGTGTGTCTGTCTGTCTGGGTGTGTTCCTGGGTGTGTGTGTCTGTCTGTCTGGGTGTGTGTGTGTGTCTGTCTGTCTGTCTGGGTGTGTTCCTGGGTGTGTGTGTCTGTCTGTCTGGGTGTGTGTGTGCGCGTGTATCTCACGTACTTACATCCCTTCTCTACCCCCCGGCCCCTTCTCCCCTATCACAGACATCCCCTCTCCCCCAGTTGAGGGGGGCATCTGCCTACAGACTGTGGGGCTGACCAGCGGGGAGACAGGCCAGCGAGGGAGCGAGGGGGGGAGCGAGGGGGAAGAGAGAGAGCAGAGGGAGGAGGCGATGGATGATGACAGAGATACTGAGGTGAGGAGCTTTGTCTCTCTCTCTCACTCCCTCTCTCTTTCTCTCCCACTCTCTCTCTCTCACACTCCTCTCTCTCACACTCCCCCTCTCTCACTCTCTCTCTCTCTCACACTCTCTCTCTCACACTCTCTCTCTCACACTCTCTCTCTCACACTCTCTCTCTCACACTCTCTCTCTCACACTCTCTCTCTCACACTCTCTCTCTCACACTCTCTCTCTCACACTCCCTCTCTCACACTCCCTCTCTCACACTCCCTCCCTCTCTCACACTCCCTCTCTCTCACACTGCCTCTTTCACATTCCCTCCCTCTCTCACACTCCCTCTTTCACACTCCCTCCCTCTCTCACACTCCCTCTCTCTCACACTCCCTTTTTCACACTCCATCCCTCTCTCTCACACTCCCTCTCTCTCACACTCCCTCTCTCTCACACTCCCTCTCTCTCACACTCCCTCTCTCTCACACTCCCTCTCTCTCACACTCCCTTTTTCACACTCCTTCCCTCTCTCTCACACTTTCTCTCAACACACTCCCTCTCTCACTCACTCTCTCTCTCACAGACTTCCTCCACTCTCTCACACTCTCTCTCTCTCACACTCCCTCTCTCTCTCACACTCCCTCTCTCACTCACACACTCACACTCCCTCTCTCACACTCCCTCTCTCACACACTCACACACTCCCTCTCTCTCATACTCTCTCTCTTACATGCACTCTCTCTCTCTCACACTCCCTCTCTCTCTCTCACACTTCCTCTCTCTCACACACACTCCCACTCTATCTGTCACACTCCCTCTCACACATACTCTCTTGCACACTCTCTCACACTCCCTCTCTCACACACTTTCTCACGCACTCTCCCACCCTCTCTCTATCTCACACACTCTCTCACTCTCACACTCCCTCGATCACACTCTCGCTACCTCTCACTCTCTCGTATACTCTCTCTATCTCCCACACGCTCTCACACATACTCTCTCCCCCCACCCCCCCCCTCTCTCTCTCTCCCCCCCACTCCAGCTGGGTCAGATGACAGTGATGTTTGAAGCGAGGCGAGAGAAGGGGAAGAAGTCGGAGGTCAGCGACACCGCCACACAGCTCCGAGACCTCAGCGAAGACATCAGAAACGTGGAACCCCTTCACCAGGGGCAGGCGGTTCGAGCTGCCAACAAGCGGAGGAAGAAGCTGCAGAAAAGAGCAGGTAACCAGACCTTTAAACCTCTCTCTCTCTCTCTCCCTCTCTCTCTCCCTGATCTGCCACAAACCGGAGGACCCGGGTTCCAATCCCAGGCGAGACAGGACAGGACGAAACCTTAGGCACACACACACTCACACACACACACACTCACACACACATAGACACTCACATACGCGCGCACACACAGACACACACACGCTCATACAGACACACACACACACGCGCGCACACACAGACACTCACATACACGCGCGCACACACAGACACACACATACAGACACTCACACACACACACACTCATGCACAGACACACTCACACACAAACACTCATGCACAGACAGACACACGCACAGACACCAGACATGCACAGACACCACACATACACACACAGACACTCACACACACACTCACACACACACTCATGCACAGACAGACACACGCACAGACACCAGACATGCACAGACACCACACATACACACACAGACACTCACACACACACTCACACACACACTCATGCACAGACAGACACACTCACAGACACCAGACATGCACAGACACCACACATACACACACAGACACTCACACACACACTCATGCACAGACAGACACACGCACAGACACCAGACATGCACAGACACACACACACACACACAAACACACCCACACGCCTGTGTCCCCGGCAGTCGGTAGGAATCGCTTGTCAGTCGATTGGGGGAATCACTTTTCGGGGGTAATAATCCCCTCAAAATAATAATAATTCGGTCACTTCAACCCCCGGCTGTTTGTGGGGACATCGCCGGGCGCGATCGGCTGCCGCGTGTGGCCCCCGAAACCAACGAACAGTCACTACACTCGACGGCGTGTCCCGTGAAGCGCTTTGAGACGTCTCAACGACGTGATCGGGCACCGGGTCACACCCCAGGATTATTATAATTATTATTATTATTATTCATTCCAGATAAACTGGCCACAAAGCTCTCAAACACACTGACTGCTGCCATGGACTTCTTCTCAACAGATGACTGACACCCACCCACCCACTCTCTCTCCCTCTCCCCCTCTCTCCCCCTCCCTCTCCCCCCACCCCCCCTCTCTCCTCGATGGAGAACACACAACAACGTGATAAGGCGCTATATCAAATGCAAGGATTATTATTATATTGGGGTGTGTGGGAGCAGAGTGTTAATGAAATGTTAATATATATTAAACCCTCCCCCTCCACCTCTGTGTCTCGTTCTCTCTCCCCTCTCCTGCACCCCTCTATTCCCCTCCCCCACATCCCTCCATTCGAGTCCTGTAGCTCAGGGGTTAGACCCCTCGCCTCGCGAGCCACAGCTCCTGTAGCTCAGGGGTTAGACCCCTCCCTTCGCACCCCACAGCCCCTGTAGCTCAGGGGTTAGACCCCTCCCCTCGCACCCCACAGCCCCTGTAGCTCAGGGGTTAGACCCCTTGCCTCACACCCCACAGCCCCTGTAGCTCAGGGGTTAGACCCCTCGCCTCGCACCCCACAGCCCCGGGGGATCACTTTTCGGGGGTAATAATCCCTTCAAAACAATAATAATTCGGTCACTCCAACCCCCGGCCGTTTGTGGGGACGTCGCTGGGGGGCGATCGGCTGCCGCCTTTGGCCCCCAAAGCACACAGTCACTACACTCGACATCGTGTCCTGTGCCCTGGAATACTGAGGACCCTCCCGGCTCAGGAACCGGGAGGAGAGAAATTCGATAGATGTCGTAGGAGAAAAAAAAACAGCCGATTTGGGGCCTTTCGCGACATGAAAACACAAGTCGAATCGATTGGATTATTTTCACGGTTTTTATTGCTTTTAAAAAAGAAAACCAAACGCAGCTTTATTTACAGGATTTGAACCCAAAAATCGGCGATTTAAAAAAAGACACACACACACAGGTCAGTGAATGGGTGAATTTAATGCGCGGAAAATCAGTCAGTCGTCGTATAACTGTGTCGACGTTAATAGAGCCGCCTGGAGTTCCTGAGTCTGTCCTGCTGCGTGTGTATGTGTGCGCGCACGTGTGGTGTACGTGTACTTGTGTGGTGTGTGCACGTGTGTGTGTGTTATCTCTAGGATGTCCCTCCAGGGAGAGAGAGAGAGAGAGAGAGAGCATTCCAGTCCGACAATCTCTCTGGGGTTTCCAGGTGTGGGTTCGGAGACTCTTAAGCAACGGTGACGGGTTTCCGTGTGTGTGTGTGTGTCAGACACGCGGCCGGTCACGGTGACGGGTTTCCGTGTGTGTGTGTCAGACACGCGGCCGGTCACGGTGACGGGTTTCCGTGTGTGTGTGTGTCAGACACGCGGCCGGTCACGGTGACGGGTTTCCGTGTGTGTGTGTCAGACACGCGGCCGGTCACGGGGACGGGTTTCCGTGCGAAGGCGGTCGGTGTGAATGAGAGATTTCTCTCTCTCTCTCCGTCTCTCTCTCTCTCTCTCTCCGTCTCTCTCTCTCTCCCTCTCTCCGTCTCTCTCTCTCTCCTGCGATCTGCAGATGCAACACGAGATTAAGTCAGGAATCTCAGCGATTTATTGTGAAATCTTCCAAAGAGGGGGCGGGCGGGGGCGGGGGGGGGGTGTCGGGGGGGGAGGGAGAGAGAGGGAGGGAGGGGGGGGGTAGAGAGAGAGAGAGAGAGACAGTGGGCGTGAATGGGAGTAAACATCGGCGAACCACACATCTTTTTTTTTCATGTTTTTTTACGGTTTACTGCAAATATGAGAGCTTTTTTGGCCGACACACGCGCACACGCACACACACACACACACGCGCACGCACACGCACACGCACACACGCTCATCAAAGGTATTCTGCAAGGAGTCCTGTAGCTCAGTCAAAAAAATTGTTTGAGGGATGTGTGAGCAGAGGGGAAAAAAAATCAGTTTCAGTCCATCATCAAACCAAAGGGTTGTCCGGAAAAAATTAATTGAATACTTTTCTCAAATGACCGCCGGTGACTTTCCCGGATTCCTTTGCCGCAGATTGTATTTGGAATTCTGGAAAGAAAGACGAGAGGGACCTTAGAGCAACATCAACAGCTCAGGGGTTAGACCCCATCCCTCCCCTCGCACCCCACTCCCCCTGTAGCTCAGGGGTTAGACCCCATCCCTCCCCTCGCACCCCACTCCCCCTGTAGCTCAGGGGTTAGACCCCATCCCTCCCTCGCACCCCACTCCCCCTGTAGCTCAGGGGTTAGACCCCCTCCCCCCTCGCACCCCACTCCCCCTGTAGCTCAGGGGTTAGACCCCATCCCTCCCCTCGCACCCCACAGCCCCTGTAGCTCAGGGGTTAGACCCCATCCCTCCCCTCGCACCCCACTCCCCCTGTAGCTCAGGGGTTAGACCCCTCCCTCCCCTCGCACCCCACTCCCCCTGTAGCTCAGGGGTTAGACCCCCTCCCCTCGCACCCCACTCCCCCTGTAGCTAAGGGGTTAGACCCCTCACCTCACACCCCACAGCCCCTGTAGCTCAGGGGTTAGACCCCTCGCCCCGCACCCCACAGCCCCTGTAGCTCAGGGGTTAGACCCCCCCCTCGCCCCCCACCCCACAGCCCCTGTAGCTCAGGGGTTAGACCCCCCCCTCGCACCCCACAGCCCCTGTAGCTCAGGGGTTAGACCCCTCCCCTCGCACCCCACAGCCCCTGTAGCTCAGGGGTTAGACCCCCCCCTCGCACCCCACAGCCCCCGTTGCTCATTCTGGGACAATCCGTGAGCTCACATTTTCCTCGGAAACCAGAATGTTGTAGACGGAAACTTCCGATCTCCTGGTTCGCCCCCTGGTGGTGCGAGAGCGAGAGGGGGAGCGAGAGGGGGAGCGAGCTCGGGGTCTTGGGGTTCGATATCTTGGCGTACTCGTGGCGAACTCTTCGTCTGAAAGACACGACGCAACAGGCCGTTAAGACCGTGAAGGTCACGTCAGGGGGTTTGGCCCCGAGCTGGGGGTCGGGGCGAGGGGGGGGGTATAGGAGGGTGTCGATCGAAGAGGAGGGTCTTGGAGGAGGGGAGGGGGCTGAGCGAGAGGGGATAGCAGGGCAAGGCGGAGGGAGGGAGGGAGGGAGGGAGGGACGGAGAGAGTGTGTCAAACACCCGGATGATCACGGTGTCGGATTTCCACGTGTGTGTGTGTCTGTATCTGTGTGTGTGTGTCAGACACCCGACTGATCACCGTGACGGGTTTCCATGTGTGTGTATCGGTGTCTGTCTGTGCGTGTGTGTCTGTATCTGTGTGTGTGTCTGTGTGCGTGTCAGACACCCGGCTGATCACAGTGACGGGTTTCCGTGTGTGTATGTGTGTGTATCGATGTCCGTTTGTGTGTGTGTATGTCCGTGTCTGTGTGTGTCAGACACCCGGCTGATCACAGTGACGGGTTTCCGTGTGTGTATGTGTGTGTATCGATGTCCGTTTGTGTGTGTGTATGTCCGTGTCTGTGTGTGTCAGACACCCGGCTGATCACAGTGACGGGTTTCCGTGTGTGTATGTGTGTGTATATCGATGTCCGTCTGTGTGTGTGTATGTCCGTGTCTGTGTGTGTCAGACACCCGGCTGATCACAGTGACGGGTTTCCGTGTGTGTGTGTGTCTGTACCTGTGTGTGTGTATCCGTGTGCATGTGCCTGTATCCATGTGTGTCTGTCTGTGTGTGTGTGTCTGTATCCGCGTGTGGTCTGTCTCTGTGTGTATCAGACACCCGGCTGGTCACGGTGACGGGTTTCCGTGTGTGTGCGTGTGCGTGTGCGCGTGCGTGTGTCTCCTCTCGTTCTCTCCCTCCTCACTCACTCTCTTCCTGGGGCCGGTTTGCCTTCGATGGAGAAGCCGTGATGTCCAGACGTGACACGACAATGGCAGAGTCCGAGTCCGCGTGTGTCTCGCCTGTCTGCGTGTACCAAGGGCTGGGCACATGTGTGTGCATCGGACCGGCTAGTATTTTCTCTGAGGAGAGAGAGAAAAGGAGAGAGAGAAGGAGAGAGAGAAGGAGAGAGAGAGTGGACAGGTAGAGAGGGGTAGGGGAACGAGACAAGGCTGTTTTCTCTCTCTCTCTCTCACTCGCTCACTCTTGCTCACACTCGCTCTCCAACTCTCACACGTGCTCTCTCTCTCTCTCTCACGCTCACTCTCTCTCTCTCTCCCCCGCGCTCTCCCTCTCTCACACATACTCTCTCTCCCTCCGTCACATACTCTCCCTCTCTCTCTCCCTCACACACCCACACTCAGTCACTCACGTTCTCTCTCTCAAACACTCCCCCCCACTCTCTCTCTCTCTCTCTCACACTTCCTCTCTCTCTCTCCCTCTCTCACACACACTGTCACGCTCACTCTCACACACGCTCCCTCTCTCTGCCCGTCACACACTCTCCGTCTCTCACACACTCTCTCGCACACACTCTCACTCCCTCCCTCTCACTCTCCCACACATGCTCTCGCTCTCTCTCACTCTCTCTCTCCCTCTCCCTCACTCTCTCTCACACACTCTCTCTCTCTCCCTCTCGCACACTCTCTCTCATACATTCCCTCTCTCTCCCTCTCATGCACTCCCTCTCTCTCTCTCTCTTACACACACACACTCCCTCGCTCGCTCTCTCTCTCTCCCCCTGTACCTGCATGGCACAGCATTGTGTGTAAGTCTCTCTGCGTCTCTCTCAGTCGCTGTAAGATCTCCATGTTCTGGCGCACGATGTCTCGATAGGTCAGGACATAGTAAGACCACACCAGGATCCCACACATCACCGTCAGCCTCCTCACCAGCCAAACCCTCTGCGATACCCTCTCCTGCCATCGCACACACACAAAACACATCGCCCTTACACAGCGCCCTAACACGAGGAGCTTTCCGTGACCGGCCGGGCGTCTGACACACACGGAAACCCGTCACCGTGACCGGCCGGGTGTCTGACACACACGGAAACCCGTCACCGTGACCGGCCCGGTGTCTGACCCACACGGAAACCCTTCACTGTGACCGGCCGGGCGTCTGACGCACACGGAAACCCGTCACCGTGACCGGCCGGGCGTCTGACACATGAGAAGGTGTGTGTGTGTGTGTGAGAGAGAGAGAGAGAGAGGGGGAGTGTAAGATAAAAAGAGAGACTATTTGTAATGGGGAGACTCACAGAGAGAAAATGTGTGACCCGGCGCCCGATCCCGTTGTCAAGACGTCTCAAAGTGTTTCACGGGACACGCTGTCGAGTGTAGTGACTGTGTGTTTTGGGGGCCAATCGCGGCGGCCGATCGCGCCCAGCGACATCCCCACAAACAGCCGGGGGTCAGAGTGACCGAATTATTATTGTTTTGAAGGGATTATTACCCCCGAAAAGTGATCCCCCAATTGCCTGACAAGCGATTCCTACTGACTGCCGGGACACAGACGTGTGGGTGTGTCTGTGTGTGTGTGTGTGTGTGGGTGTGAGTGTGGGGTGGGGGGGGAGTAAGGAAACTTGGCAAAGGTTTCCTGACCCACCCCAAAATCAAATTGGCGAGGGGTCCAACCCTTGAGCTACAGGGACCGTGGGGTGCGAGGGGAGGGGTCCAACCCCTGAGTTACAGGGGCTGTGGGGTGCGAGGGGAGGGGTCTAACCCCTGAGTTACAGGGGCTGTGGGGTGCGAGGGGAGGGGTCTAACCCTTGAGCTACAGGGACCGTGGGGTGCGAGGGGAGGGGTCTAACCCCTGAGCTACAGGGGCTGTGGGGTGCGAGGGGAGGGGTCTAACCCCTGAGCTACAGCTAAAAATATATATATTTATTACCGTATAGTCTAAGCTGGATTCTGACGGATGCATCTCTGTGGAAGAGGCGATGTGTTCAAGATATACGTTCAATCCGATTAAAAGCAACAGCATTAACCTTGGATACAGGAGAGGCAAAGGTTAGAGACGCAGTAAAGTTCCCTCTACACTGTATGTAAGGGGTTAAGACACAGTAAAGCTCCCTCTACACTGTGCGTAAGGGGTTAAGACACAGTAACGCTCCCTCTACACTGTGTGTAAGGGGTTAAGACACAGTAACGCTCCCTCTACACTGTGCGTAAGGGGTTAAGACACAGTAAAAGCGGTGCTCTAACCACTGAGCTACAGCACTGATTGCAGTGCCACAAGTGACACCAATACAACACGGTGTCACAGCTCAAACAGGTGGTCCTATTTGTGACCGAGACTTCACGGAGAAACACGAGTGTAAGATAGTGACTGAGGATTGAAATGGGAATTCAGAAGGAACTTCTTCAGACAGAGGGCAGCACTGCGCGGAACTCACTCCCATCAGTGGCCATTGAAGCAGATAATACGGATAGATTTACGTAATAATAATAATAATCCTCGCATTTGATATATCTTCTCGACGTCCCAAAGCGCTTCACAGAACACACTGTAAAGTGAAGTGACTGTATATTTGTGGGCGAACGCGATGGCCAATTGCACACAGCAATGTCCCACAAACAGTCGTGGATTGAAAATGACCAATTTATTATTGTTTTGTTTTGGAGGGATTATTATTAGGCTCTGTGTGGAGTAAGGAAACTTGCCCGAGGTTTCGCCCTCTGCCTGGAATTGAACCCGGGTCTCTCACTTGCAAAGCGAGTGCTCTAACCACTGAGCTACAGGACTCCACACTGTGTGTCAGGGGTTAAGTCACAGTGAAGCTCCCTCTACACTGTGCGTAAGGGGTTAAGCCCCAGTAAAGCTCCCTCTACACTGTGCGTAAGGGGTTAAGCCCCAGTAAAGCTCCCTCTGCGCTGTGTGAACAAACCTTGCTCCCGAACTGCGTGGGGTGGAGGTCAGGAGGAAGGTGATGGCGGTTGCGAGGAGATTGTAGAGGAAAGTGTGGAGAGCGACTGACTCCGTGACCACAAATTGGTGAAGGAATGCCACGCGGTTAAATATCTCGGAAAACAGACGCTGTTGTTTCTGCGACGTGTCCTGTATTTCCTCAAACACCCGCCTGACCCCTGAGGACACAACACCACAGCAACTTAATAATAATAATAATACCAATTACCCCCCCCCCCCGGGGTGTGACCCGGCGCCCGATCCCGTCCTCGAGACGTCTCAAAGCGCTTCACGGGACACGCTGTCGAGTGTAGTGACTGTGTGTGGGTGTTCGGGGGCCAATGGCGGCGGCCGATCGCCCCCCAGCGACGTCCCCACAAACAGCCGGGGGGTTGAAGTGACCGAATTATTGTTGTGTTGAAGGGATTATTACCCCCGAAGAGTGATCCCCCAATCGATCGCCTGACAAGCGATTCCTACTGACTGCCGGGGACACAGGCGTGTGGGGTGGGGGGGGGGTGTGTGAGGGGTGGGGGGTGTGTCTGTGTGTGTTGGTGGGGGTGGGGGGGAGAAAGGAAACTTGCCTAAGGTTTCACCCTGTCCTGCCTAGTCCAGGAATCGAACCCGGGTCCTCCAGCTTGCGAGGCGAGGGGTCTAACCCCTGAGCTACAGGGCGAGTGTGGGGTGCGAGGGGAGGGGTCTAACCCCTGAGCTACAGGGGCTGTGGGGTGCGAGGGGAGGGGTCTAACCCTGAGCTACAGGGGCTGTGGGGTGCGAGGGGAGGGGTCTAACCCCTGAGCTACAGGAGGAGTGTGGGGTGCGAGGCGAGGAGGGGTCTAACCCCTGAGCTACAGGGGGAGTGTGGGGTGCGAGGGGAGGGGTCTAACCCCTGAATAATACAGGAAATTCTTGACATGATGATGAATTATTTCTCCGTACGAACCCACGCGAACGCACTGGGGGGTCGGATTCGGAGAGCTATCGAGAGAGGGCGAGAGAGAGAGAGAGTGAGAGAGAGTGAGCGTGAGAGAGAGAGTGAGCGTGAGCGCGAGAGAGTGAGCGAGTGAGTGAGTGAGCGAGCGAATGAGTGCGAGAGAGGAAGAGAGAGCGACGCACCCTGAGTCGATTGCTGTAACGTGTCTTTCAGAGCACTTCCGGTCTCCAGGATCTCCCGCTGAGCGGCTAAGGTCTGGTTCTGGGTCTCCAGCATCGCGCCCGACGCCGCGCTCGCCCGCTCCAGCTGCTCCGCCACACCGTCCGCGTGCACCGTCAGCCTGGTGGGGCCGTCGCGCTCGCTCACCGTTAATCGCTCACAACTCACAGCGACCGTTCGTAATCAGTGGTCCCCATTAATAATTGTCGTGATTCATGACGACGGTCGTGATTAATAATGATCGTAGTGATTAACAATGATAGTAACAGATACGCAGACACACAGTCGCACAGATAGACGCACACACATAGATATGCAGACACACAGTCGCACAGATAGACGCACACATAGATATGCAGACACACAGTCGCACAGATAGACGCACACATAGATATGCAGACACACAGTCGCACAGATAGACGCACACATAGATATACAGACACACAGTCGCACAGATAGACGCACACACAGATATGCAGACACACAGTCGCACAGATAGACGCACACACATAGATATGCAGACACACAGTCGCACAGATAGACGCACACATAGATATGCAGACACACAGTCGCACAGATAGACGCACACATAGATATACAGACACACAGTCGCACAGATAGACGCACACACATAGATATACAGACACACAGTCGCACAGATAGACGCACACATAGATATGCAGACACACAGTCGCACAGATAGACGCACACACATAGATATACAGACACACAGATACACACACATAGATACACACACACTCAGATAGACACACAGATACACAGACACACACACAGACACTCAGACACACACACACAGATACACAGACACACACAGATGCACACACAGACACTCAGACACACACACACACAGATACACAGACACACACAGATGCACACACAGACACTCAGACACACACACACACAGATACACAGACACACACAGATACACACACAGATACACACACACACTCAGACAGACACACAGATACACACAGACACACACACACACACAGACACTCAGACAGACACACAGATACACAGACACACACAGATACACAGACACACACACACAGACACTCAGACACACACACACACAGATACACAGACACACACACACAGACACTCAGACAGACACACAGATACACAGACACACAGATACACAGACACACACAGACAGATACAGATACACAGACATACACACATACACAGATACACACGCACACAGACACTCAGACAGATACACAGACACACACAGATACACAGACACACACACACAGATACACGCACACAGATACACGCGCACACACAGACACTCAGACAGATACACAGACACACACACACACACACACAGATACACGCACACAGATTACACACACACACAAACACTCAAGACAGATA
>NW_024706074.1:0-15567 GCF_018977255.1 Callorhinchus milii | reverse complement strand
GCCAGCAGCACAATTCCAAATCCCTGGCAGCATGTCACCATCGCAATTTAACACCATCACAACACATACAATTTGAATTATGATCCCCCACAGAACTAATCCAATGCCGAACAGGTACGCACAATTTTTTTTTTTTTTGACGATCCCGAATATTCAATGGTCACAACAATACACCTCACATCCCGTATCCGTACACATCATCTCCGAGACTCGCATTGCAGCAATGCAGCTGTACCAACCGAGTGGAGAGAGCAATGCAATTTGACGGCAATTAACGGAAACGCACCCCCGATCCATGTAGAACACAAGGAGCATTCCCGCACAAAAGACATCATCTGTGCAACAACGGACAGGAACCAACCAGTGAGTTTGAAACAAACCGAACCTGTCACTTCAAAATCCCCTTCAACATTAACCATGGGACTCAGGGCATTCGAATTTTGAGAGAAAAAAACTGTACACAAACCCCAAGAATCGCCGAATTGATTAATACAGTATATGCAGTATACGAAGTTCGTACAGTCAATCATTTGGCACAATGCACCATCCAGTCCCCACATGGCAACACACACAATCAATACTCCAGACAATCCGTACATAGTAAATAATCACAAGCAAGTACCCAACATTCCATACACTGTTAACAATGACGATCAAAGTTTCTGACAGTTGCAAGTGACAATCACGAGCGAAACTCCATACAGTATACACAATAACAATGGTGATTTCGCAACACAACGATGTAACAACACGAGTCATTAACACGGCAACATACAGGATATCACGGAACTCGGGACACCAACAACGAATTAATCATTAACTACACGCAGAAGATACCGATCTCGACGCCGTAATTAACAACAAACACTGGTCGCCGCGTCAATTTCTCACGCACACAACCGGACGAACACGTCCGCAACCCAGCGAGTAAAAAAAAACACACGCGATCGCAACCCGGCACACGCAAGATGGGTGAAATTATTATTATTTTTTTGGGGCCGGGTGCTTGTCAAGTCACAACTCGCCTGGCAAACTGTGAATAGCGAGGGCGGCAAGGTGGAGCACTGGAACGGCCTGAAGAATCTTTGATGGTGAACACGGCCTGCTCTTGCGAACGAACTCCACCCTCTGCAGGCGTTGATGTCGGCGGGAGCGGCATTTCGGCAGCAGGAGCGGTGTTTTGGCGGGAACAGCGCCCCGACCAGCCGCCGAAATGGCGGGAACGGCGTTTTGGCGGGAACAGCGCCCCGACCAGCCGCCGAAATGGCGGGAACGGCGTTTTGGCGGGAACAGCGCCCCGACCAGCCGCCGAAATGGCGGAACGGTGTTTTGGCGGGACAGCGCCCCGACCAGCCGCCGAAATGCGGAACGGTGTTTGGCGGGAAAGGCCCCGACCACCGCCGAAATGGGGGCCCCGGTGCCCGCATGCCGGGCTCCCCCGCCAGCCCCCGCAGCGACGATGGTGTCCTCTCGCCGCGCTCCATCGCTCCGTTCCCGATGGCGGCGAAGCAGCAGTGCGATGCAAGTCCACCGCTCCGCGTGCAGCGCCATCTCTCTCTCTCCTGTCACCGGGGCGCCATCCCCGGGGCTGTCCGAAGGACGGTCGTCACACCATCCCCGTCGTACGAAGACGTCCAGATGAGTTTGTATTTGTTTTCGTGTGCCATTTTACTTCCCTAGGATAAACCTAGCAATATTTATTTTTCCACACTGACACAAATGTAATGGGTTCAATTTAGGCGCACACACTTCTTGGGAGGCAACACTCATTATTAATTAACACAACGTTTACTCAACAGTTACTCTTACTCTACACATAGGGTGGTGACCACCGACCTACACTAGCTAACACACAACAGCGTGACCCAGCCAGGTGGCTGCTGCAGTCCGCTCACTGTAGGTCTCTCTTCTGGCATCTTCACGAGGTGTCTTCATTCTTCTCAGGAACAGCCCTCTCTGCCTTCACACCACCCTTATATCTCGTCTCTCTGGCGTGGCCGGCTCCGCCCAGGCCACGCCTCCCTCCCAGGCCACGCTCACTTCCCAGGCCACGCCTCACTTCCCCACCTCTGGGAAGGTCCGGATCCCTCCAGCACGTGACCCCCAGGCACCCCCTTGGGGCCCCCAGCCCTCGTACGGGCCACACAGTAGTGACCGTTCTGTCACTACACATACATACGCAGAGTGTGATTTAAATTCGATCGAAGGTGGAATCCTGAAATCAGTTATCTAAAGTCGCTTATTACCATCCAAAAAAGCGATATGAAGGAAAAAACAAGTAAAATATATCGAGTAAAGTTGTAACAACAGACTCATTCCAACAGGAACACTTGACCACGACAATATTGTCAGGAATTGCACGGTCTCACAAACACTGCTCCTCGCACCACTTCAGCAAGTAATTCAATATCACAAACCACCAACTGCACGTGACGAAATATTCTAACAAACTGCAAAACTCGAGTATCAAAATCACTGATACATCAATTGTAACGTATTACTTGGTCTAAAACATACACAATTGCACACAATGTGGCTTAATAGGTCTCACCAAACTCAAAATAATTTCAGTTATCCGTTGCTTTAGATTTGACTTTCGAGCGACTCCATTACATCCAGCCATCTCTCGGGATCCAACTTCATGGGCTCGAAGGTGGAATCTTCTTCAGGACTCATTTCAGCGCCTATTTTGTAGCCGGGCCCTGCTCTCGCGGGACCCCACACGTCGTTGGAAATTATTGCGATGATCATGTTTGAGCTGAGAATTAAGTGGCTAAAGATGACTTTGTTTAACCATAACTGTGTGTGTAGGTTAGTGTTATCGGGGCTAAGTGGATACTACTCATGAATGAACTCGCTTCTGTTGCTGTTATATACGCAGGGAGGTGGTGTTCCATGATGAGATGACGCCTTTGATCAAAGACTCTGATCAAACTTACCTTTGATCGTCGCATTTGATCAACTCTGATAGTTGTAAGCTCTCACATGTTAAGTTCTAACATAGTGAAACGCAATATTACAACCTATGAACGCTGTAACATACTATTAACTGTTATAGTGGGATTATAATCGCATAAGAATAATTAGAATCGCACTGTGCTCAAATTACAATCATACTGTTGTCGTATGTATGGTAAGTGAATATGCGAACCGGGTATAGGATATGCAGGATTAGAATCGAATTACATTCTAGATTTGAAGCTTTCGTGACTGCAATGATTCATATTCTTAGGTTTTTCGGTAAAGTTACGTATGTAAAAACATAAAAAAATAAAAAAAATAGCTGCTCTTAAACAACACTGTCACGAATAGTGGTTTACGGGCTATGGTGTTAAGCGGATAATCAGTCGTTTTGGTCAAGGCGTATGGATAATACACACCTCTGTTATCCCATAAACACAATACACAGCATGGGTAAGGCTGCCTTGTTGGGGAGAAGTATTTTTGGTAAGGTGCTGCAACTGGAGGTCTGACTGGGTTATCACACGGATTCCGAAAAGCAGCTTAGACGATACGATCCACTGCGCTCCATCTCCCCACATGGACGACGACATTCTGAGTTTTAAAAAGTGGAATATATATTTGTAAATACGTTTTTTAAATAATGTTTCTTGTATCTATGTTACAATGTGTGATAGTTATATTCTTTATTTGCGTATACTGTATATACTTATATGGCTATTCGATTCCATTGATACTACACATTCATCCAACAGTGGAAAGTGTGATTCTAATACGAGTGGGATTCGAATAATTGTAATTCGATTCTAATCCTGCATATCCTACCCCCGGTTGGCATATTAACTTACCATACGTACAACCACAGTGTGATTCTAATTAGCTCAGTGCGATTCTAATGATTAGTATGCGATTATAATCCCACACCTCCAATTATGTGGTTCTGCACTATAACAGTTAATCGTATTTTAAAGCGTAACAATGGCTAGGTTGTAGTTCATAGGTTATAATATTATATTTCACTATGTTAGAGTTTAACATGTGAGAGTTTACAATGTCAGAGTTGATCAAGGGCCTCAATCTTGATCGACGCAGAAACAAATACAGCAGCAGCAGCAACATCACATTTCGAGGGCGACGCAGCTACTTCTGATTCTGCTGCTTCCGCTGCTCAGATATTTGTTGCCAGGCCCTGCTCTCGCGGGACCCCACACGTCTTTGGAAATGATTGAGATGATGATGTCTGAGCTGATAATTAATTTAATGAAGAGTACTTTGTTTGTGTGTAGGTCAGTGTCATCGGGGATCAGCGAATACTGCTCATGAATGAACTCGGGTCAGAAACTGTGGGCGGCACAACACATTCCCTTTGGTTTCCGTATTCGTTACACACTGCAGCCATTTCACCTCTATGACTTCTATTAACAATCGAATGCAAATATCCTGAAAGACAAAGGATTGGATCCTAGGGGGGGAGTTATAAGGCGGCTCAGAAGCAGAGATCAATGCCATTTCGAGAGGGAACTTGATGAGGTTGGACGCTCGACTCGTCGCTCTGCTGATCGCCCTTCAACCGCGAGACAACGCAGCCTGGCGAGCACAATTGCTGTGTCGACAGTTAGGCGACTTTGCGTCGGGAGAGTTCGTGGCGACATCTTCAGACGGGTTACAGACATCGATCTACCGTGAATCTCCAAGTAAGTGTCTATTTTCGCGGATAAACTCTTAAACGTTTTCGTCGTTAAATAGCGGGATTTGTTTTTCCTCTCGTTTAGACACGAGTGTCGTTCTTGTTTTAGCAGTTAACAAAATCCAAATTCAACGTTAAACATCCTTGCGGCCGATAGCGTACTTTTGACTCAATAACACCGCTGCTGTTACTACGTTCACATGGAGCAGAGAGGCTCTCCACAGCCCCACGCACACGGAGACAAGAAGCCATTCAATTGCTCTGTGTGTGAGAAGTCCTTTTCACGTCATCAAGTCTTAAGAGACACCAGAGAACACACACGGCGAGAAGCCATTCAATTGCCCTGTGTGTGGGAAGACATTTGCACGGTCATCACATCTTCAGAGACACCAGAGAACACACACGGGCGAGAAGCCATTCCTGTGCCCTGTGTGTGGGAAAAAATTTGCACACTCATCACATCTTCAGATTCATCAGAAAGCACACACGGGCGAGAAGCCATTCCTGTGCTCTGTGTGTGGGAATGCATTTTCACAGTAGTCAACTATTAACAGGCATAAGAAGGTCCACAATAATAGGAAACTGAAATCAAAAGCTGAAATTCAAGGTGCTGCAATGAGTCCTGAAGAAGTTTCCACCTTCGATCTCATGCAGTTGGATCCCGAGAGATGGCTGGATGTAATGGAGTGGCTCGAGAGTCAACCAGAGAGCTCGGGGTGACTGAAAAATTATTACGTCATGTGGTTTTACCTATTAAGCCGTATCGAGTACTTTTGGGTGTAATTTTGACCGTTTAAGTTTTCCAGTTTTTGTGAGTTTAATGACGTGCACAGTGGTGGTTTGTAATGTTATCGGATTACTTGCTGAAGTGGTGTGATGAGCACTGGCTGTGAGAGGGTTGAATTGTAGTCGTTTGGTGTTCCTGTTGAGCTAAAGTTGGAATGCGTCTGTAGGTACATCTTTACTCAACATTTTAAACGGGTTTTTCAAGTATATAGCTTTTTTTGATTGGTATTAATCGACTTTAGATAGCCGATTCCAGGAGTACATTGATGACGCGTTCGTTGGATATATGGCCTTGACTTCAACATAGACGCACAGTGAACAAATGTGGTGACTAATAAGAAATCATGGGGAATGATATTTAATGCTTTGGTATTCCTGGAACGAAATGTTTGCATTGTACTGGAAAAGTGTGAACATAGGACATAATAAATATTCCCTTCGAGTTTTGACGTAAGAATTATTCCAAATGAATAAAAACGTATTTATAACAAATGTTTGTCCGGTCTTTATTTTATAATGTTCCTAGCAAAAACATGTTAAGATAATTTCAGGTGGAGGATCTCCGTCACACAAGTGTGCCCTGAACTGGCAGCATCTTGGCTGTCTACGCGATTAAACACGTGTTCATCAACGTACCAGTCCCTTATCCGGAAGTATGTCGGGGATAAACTCTACTTTATAACATGTAAACTGTAATACTATAAACGATAACACTAAACATTAAACGATTATTAACTAGTGTTTGAATTTATAACCATATAAACGGAGGTAATGTATTATAATATCATTAGAAGCATTAGAATCACAGTGTGATCGTATAAGAATCACGCACAAACCCATTATAACTCAGCTCACGTGACGAATTCTTAAACAAACTGCAACACTCAAGTGACAGAACTCAACAAAAAAACGCCGCAATAAAAGGAACTACATCAATGGACAAATCCTAAAAACAGACAACACACGCACGTTAGTAGCTGTTAGAAGAAGACAACACCTAGCACCTTCAACTATACACATTATACAGCCAACTCGTAAATGGGGCGGTATATGACAGCCTTCGCTGCTGTCGACGGGGCCAAGCAGCGAGTGTTTAACTCCATTGTTTCAGAATCCGTGTCATCACCCGGCCACAACGCCTTAGCCAAACTACATCTCCGCAACAAGGCAGCCTTCCCTATGCTGTGTATTTTAGCAGTATATTTACGGACGCAATTGAATATAACAATTCGTCTAGAAAAGGCAGGCGACTTGTTCTACCAACATGATTTCAATTTATATCCGAAAGAAGTATGAGTTCATTCATGAGTAGTATTCACTAAGCACCGATGGCACTAACCTACACACAGCTATGATTAAAAAAGTAAACATTAGTCGCTCATCCAAGCTCAGACATGATCATAGCAATTATTTCCAAATCCGTATCGGGTCCCACTAGAACAGGGCACGTCAAATTGTAAACTCACATTGTATACTCTAACATTATAAACTCTAACAATACAACCTTTAAACTATGAGCTATACATTGTAACGTTCTAAAATAACACTACAAACTAGTGTTATAGTAAACTATAATGTTGTGAACTCTAACAAGATAAGCTATGAGCGATACATTATAACGCTGTAAAAAAACATCATAAACTAGTGTTACAGATTAGAACACCGTACATTGAAGTATGATATTCGAATCTCATTCGCTTCACACCGTGGTCCTCTAAGAATCACACTATGCTTGTGAGTAGGTAACATGTCTGTATGTAATATGCATGAATGTAATATGTCTGTATGTAGTATGTATGCATGTAACATGTATGTATGTAATATGGACGTGCGAACCAAGGGTGGGATATGTGAAACGGAAGGTGCAGGATCAGGATGGGATTAGAATTATTTGAATAACACTTTGGTGGTATTAGGATCAAGCTGTCCACTATTCGATGAATGTTCCATCTCAATGGCATCAAATAGCAATATTCAGTATGAATATGTAAAATAATCGCACAAACCCAATATTAGCCCGTGAAATAATGAATCGTTACAATTGTAATGCGGTTTCAGACCCAGGCGTCACGATATAGCAACGACGACGACGAGACAGCAACCAGCCAACACAGCCCCAAACCTCGTTCCTCCCCTCTCTCATTCTCGGCGTGAACCTCCGCCCACACTTGGTCTCGCCTTCCCTTCTCGAACTCTCTCTATCTTGTTGTCACCACTTGTCCCTTAGTTGACGCACTGTCTTTACATCACCCACCTCTATGACCTCTACCTGTCCCCGCCATGGGCGGAGCAACTTGGATTTTCCCGGTGGCATCTGTAGGCAATACAACCATGCCCTGTCCCCGACCAACCATGGAAGCACGTGTTCCCGCCGGCCCGAGTTCTTTTCATTAGCGGCTTGCGCTCTGGTGGGGAAAGGGCTGGACTGGAGCGGGCAGCGTTTTAGCTGCTACGAAATCAGTTCCACAGTTCATCGGAATACACCTAGAACGCCCCGGGCCCGCCGGCGAGAGGATAATGCCCCGTTGTGACAAGAAAAGTTCTCCCTGGTTGGGACCTCTCGTATAAACTTGATAGAGGTACCCTGCGTGGCTTTTTAACAGAATACAATACGGTCAGATATAACAATCGATGCCGACGACTTCTCGAAGCGGTGTGAGAACGGCATGTTTTAAAAGACCTCCCCCAAGGCGGTCCAAGAATAGCAAAATAAATGCTACTCACTAAAATACACTCCTCGGAAGATAACGCCCCTAGCTTGACTTCATCCGTTACGAATATCAGTCTCGGCCTCTTGCTACGTCCAGGCATCTCGTAAATTCCCGTGACGCAGAGAGGCTCAGCCCTATCCCCAGTGAATGGGAAAAGTGGCATGCTCAAGTCTTTAACTCCAACCTAAGCATCTCAATTCACCCGGGGTAAGGAGACAAGACTTTTAGCAGTCCTGCATTCAATCCTTAGTTGTCCGACGTTAGCTCGTTCTTATATGAATTTCTGTTCAAATGCATGGATGCACTAGCATCTCCATCCATCAGTCTTACTAACGTTATTGTCCCGGTAAGTGCAAGACCTGGTCCATGTCTGCAACTCAGTGTCATAGTCGACAATGTAATATTTTCACTACCACCCAAGTCTTTGGCATAGTAGCTCTACTCCATCGTTCGTGAACTCTGTCGATCACCGAAAAAGCCCATGCCGGGGCCATCATCCGAGGGTTCCTTACGGACACTTCCTTGATTACAGAGTCGATATACTCTTGACTTGGTGGTTGCTAATCGGATCTATGTTGCACGGAGCTATATCTCTAATAGACACCAATCATACTGCGATCAATCAATTCGGCAGGAGGGCTTAATAGGTTTTCTAGTGCCCATCGTCTACATATTGTCTCGCATTCAGTGGAACTCGTTAATCACTCCATTTGTACTGGGTTACGGTACTGGTTATCATATCTCACTTGTTTGCCACAAGGCCACATCTTACTACCCATCCGGTCTTCTCAAGTGGGCCTATAACATTCACTCGAGCGTCTAAGACTCAATCGACATGGACATCCACGGCAATCAACGTTTTTCAAGGGGCATCAAGACGAGCCCACCAAATACTGGAGCCCGAGACGACCCTGAGGCTCGGCATGCGCTTGAGCCACCTCACCGGCCACAGTTGAGATCAGCGTGCCTACGATATCGTACGTTCTGTTAACTACTTCCAGTCCATAGAGTAGGCCTCAAACGGCCTGATTGTGTGACTGCACTATGGGGACCGTTTATTCCGGGAGTCTATAAAAACTTAAGTCAGTGGCACGGTTATGCCATGGCAGTCATACCGACGGTTGGGTCCGGATCCCCTGTGCCCTAATTACGGTTTCGGGCGGTGCTTTGACCTCAATTTTATGATTGCGTCCCCAACAACCTCCCCTAATTGTATTGAAAACAAGTGAGAGTTAACCTGAGTATAGGAAGTCCCAGAGCGTGCAGACCCGACTAACGGAATTGTCTAACTCGTCCGATGCGGACATGCCCTGACATCAAGGCTTCTAGATGCAGAGGACAATCTGAGCTCTTATACGTGTATATCGGGATCAATGGATTTCTCTTATGCGGTCCAATAGCATGATAATTAAAGCTTGTTCATATATCGTCGCCTCAAGTAGAGGGAGGTAGGTCACACCCGCGACCCTAATACGACCAGACGGCTTGATCTGAGATATTCGATAGCCCGTTTTTACGTATCACCCGTTCATTCGCCTAGATGGCCTCGTTATCTCCGTTAATGTGAATCGACTTCGGGGGTCTTCTCCTCGAAAACGGACTCCACCTGTCCTACCATTGCTTCATGCCGGCTCGTGAGGAAGTTATTTTTAGTTGGTTGATCTCTCCTTCGCATCACATGCCCGAAAAAAATTACAGATGCACCCTGGTGATGGATGGCAGCGTCGCTCAGGGGCGGAGTCCGAACCACGAGGCTAAACCACTTCTCTGCAGATAATATCAAGCCTGCAATAGTTGAGGGGTCGAATCTTGGGAGGTTTACCGTCGCCAATTAGTTTTTTTCAAACCAACAGCAAGGTGCTCTAGAACGAGGCCGACTGTGAGTTAATTCATATACTGTGAGCTGCATCGGTTCCGTCATTTAGACAGTCTGCTCTTCGACCATCGTAGGAATCGAAGTAAATGATCTCCGTCTATCCGAAACGACGAGGTAACAGTTCACCTCTCTTGTTCTACTCAGCTTAATGTTTTTTATGAACCAGCCAACTACGATGGAACATCGGTCGAACCCTTCGTATGTTTATGGGATATTGAATGTCCTGTCCCCATTTATGGCGATTGACATGCCCTGAGCGAACACGGATTCTGCTACAAAGCGTTGTCATCTATTACTACGTCAAGACCGACAGGGGTGACCTGACTGTCTGAGCACACGAGGACGAAACCGGCGCGCTACTTTGCTAAGGCTGTCTTGTCGGGGCAGCTTATGTTTACCAATCATTCGCCGTTATAAGGGTGTTTAGTCGAGGGTAGCTTGGGAATCTCATTATATTGTGACCGCTGACCTTTGTCCCGTGCGACTCAAAACTACCCTTATCGTGGATTCGCCGCCAATAACGGCCTGATAGATTAGTCCGGTTCCACGAAAAGCGTTGATTAGTTCACAGTTTTCCGGCCGGTCTGAACTATGCTGGCTAACTTCAAGCATTTTCTAGACGTTCTGTAGTTATCTCTGGTACATGTACCCGTCCGAAAAGGCGGACCCTCCCTAAGCCCGGGTATCAGTATGTCAATCCGCTCTCGCGCCTCGATTAGTGGAATTAGGAAGATTCACCCAGAAACAACGAGAGCTGGCGAAGGCGCCCCAAGAGCACTGACCGTGCCAATCATAGCTCATCGAGAAGTTCATTATTTATGGTTGATAGTCAAAGTATCCATTCCATTACACGCAACGGAATAACGGCTCCCTCCAAGCGATATAACATGGGAAGCACATGTCTATTAACCCCAACCGATCCATTGAGGTCCGTCTCTGTACTTGGAATGAGATTTCGTCCCCACAACCTTCTGCCATGGCCGGCTAGACTTATCAAATTTAGCTCAGATGGTGCCGAGCCAATCATTTGATGGATAATCCTGCGTTATGTCCCTAATGTCGATTACCTTGCCAGTATGGTGAAAAATCGGGGAAACCGAATCCGTTAAGGATTCCGTGAAAGACCGCGTAAACTCAGGGTGGTAATATAGTTGCAAGGTTCTCGGTTTACCCTGGATTAGAGTACCGTCGTATGGAGAACATGTGGTTTCATGGTGTGGTACCAGAGGGTTTGGCATTCCCATATAACTCGGAACCTCTAAAGTCGAATGACAATCTCATCCGGTATACATTTTATCTTTTACGACTTTTCGGACGGTCTTTCCCAATGTCGCTTTGTTTGGCGTAGTTGGACGGCACAGGGTGTACGTCACAGTTAAGCACGGTATACTGTGGGATGCCCGTCCGGGGTTTCGGCTATCGACGTACGCTAGTTATTTGAGACCGGAGAACAGTATTTCCTCAATCGATTTGCAGGCTGGGTAGTCTTACCGCATTGCGGTGCCCAGAAGTTGGAGGTGTACACTAGACCAAAGGACTCTTTACTCCCTGCAAACGTATATCGCGTTTCCTATAATCATCCCCAGGCCCTCTCCCTCGGCGCAATCACGCATCCAAGGGGGTAAAGATGTTACTAAAAGGTAGCATATATCTAGTGCTGTGCAACCAACTTGCCTCAGTGATATGACGAAAGTACTCACCCACCAACGGTCTCACGAATGCGTACTTTATGTAAATCATGCCAAATGTGGGATCGGACTAGAGATCGCGTACGAGCTTGGAATAAGCATCCCTCACTTGAACGATCGTGTATTTGTTAGCATGGTAATTTCCGCTCCCCACTACGTATAACGAGGGCCTATATATTTAACCCGATCATCCGTCGCGCGACTCAAATTATGTCACTTTACGTTCCCGATAATACCTGTTCAGCCATACGCCGTCTTTCGAGAGGATGTCAGACCTCTGTGGGGCGGTAGTTATCAAAATGGTACACGTATATCGCTCCTATGGACAGCCCTACTACTCCACCGATGGTAAGCCGCGTACGACCAAATCCTCTCCATGTTACAGCTAATCCCACAGGGGCTGGAGGGGGCTTAGTGCTCCGTCAAGCCTGACCACTACCTGCTGTGAGTTGTCCAAGAACGCTGCAAATTATAGTCTAACACTGGTCGTCGCCGCGAACGTTCTATTGTTTCTCAGTTCTGTTTTGCATATTGATCTCAAATTATTCGACAGCTATCTTGGCATCCGAGAACGTCGGGAGGCCATTTTTACTCAATCTTAATCCAGGGTTCTGGTCTGTGTACTTCCTCCTAAGGTCGTCTTCTCGGATGGCAGTGTAAGGTTAGGTGACGTCGCACTTTCACGACTATTCATTCGCAAGGTCCTTGTGAACTCTGGACGAGGATCTTGACATCCGTCTGCAAATAAACTCTCATTGTCATGTGATAAGCGAGCTTATTAATCCCGAGTTAAGCGATGTCTGTCCAATCTCTTGTGTCGCACTGTTTAGTCAATGCTAGAATCTCCAGCAGTAAGATACAACTACAGGCTTATTAGAGCGTCACTGCGTTCTCGTGGAGTACTGGACTCCCGTCCGTTGCGGCTATAGGCGCTTAAGCGTCAGTTGATGACGGTACCTAGGAAGAATGGTGACTAGTTGTAAGAGCAAGAACCACCAGTCTGTAGTTCGAGCAAGATGGTCGTTTGGACAAACTGACGGGGGCACATGTTGGGAGACTTACCTCTGGAAATCGGCGAATTAGAGAGGGGCCGCTTCATCCCTAAATACCAGGCATGTCATCCCGTATCAGTATTAGCGTGATGCTGCGATCCGAGCGCTTCTTTAGTGATTAAAAGTGCCCGAGCTGGCATCAGCGGGGGAGGTCGGCGCCTGCCAAGACAATGTATCATTCTGAAAACCGGCCGCTCTTAAATCAACATTAGAGATCAAGTGCGGTGACCTCTCCTACGGGATTTTTTCGACGCTATGATGCGAAGTTCCTCGCCGACACTGACTGGGTCCAATGCTGCCGCAGATTTCGATTAAAAGCTATTCCTGCAGCTTGCGTCAGGTGTCTTGAATCCATCCGCCGGGTGTAGTATTCGATGCGGATGCCCGTATACTGCGAGTGAGGCTGCTTGCGGGCTGAGGAGCTTGGATAGCCCCTAACTCCTCTCGATTTACTGGATTCCTAATGCGCGTCCCTTGGCCGCAGACATTAGGTTTATTTGAATCTTTCAATACCACGATGCATCCTTAAAGTGAACTAGTATTACTGATAACAGACAACGCCGAGAAGTCGCTTAAAAGACGTCCCATCCGTCCAACATCTCTTATACGACTTTTTTCCCGCTCCTCTAATCTTACCGCGCCGAAAAATCATACCAAGAACAGTCGTTTATACGGTTAAAGCAGTGTTCTATGTGGCTCTCCGTAAGCTTGACGACGGGTTGTGGTATCGTACTTACCAGGGTCAGAAGGTCGAGCTCGAGCGTTCCAGGAGCAAGCTTAAAACGATTCGTAAAGCGCAATAGTACCCGTTCGTTGACGATCTTGGGTTATGCCTACCCATGGGTGATCACCACCAGGGCGTAGACCCCCCCCTGACCGTCGTGCGGCTAGTACTGGTGTCTTTGTTTACTCTACTAGATTACAGTTGGGTGGTACTTGGGGGTAGGTCCATCAAAGAATGACGGCATCCGCCTCTTGTATTGCTCGTCTTCAAGACATTGCGTTTTAGCGGAATGGATGGTAGAATAAAACTCGAGGCGTGGCCGAGTATCACCTTACGATTGGGTCGCCCAGACATTTATGTAGTCTGGGTATTATATCAGGCACGTACGCGACTGACTACCACTCAGGCTTGGATAATCGGTGGAGCTTTTTCGCGCGAGACCTGACGCAACCATCTGGCAGTCCACTCTCAAGAGAACCGCCCTTAAATGGAGTAGGAGTAGCGCACTTGCCGTGTCTCGTTTAGATAGAAGCTGTCGACAGGACGGTTCATTATGTCGGAAAAAAAAACTTAGTCGAAGAGCTATCATGGTATTGGAGCGCCTTCCACAGCAATTAGCTTATCTCAGTTCGTCCTAGCGGCCGGGTGAGGCTTCCCGAGAACGAGGAGTCCTTCAACTTGCTACTATTAAGCTGGTGATGATTATTGACTATCGAAACCTTCATAACGACTTCCTAAATAGCCGCGCGGACACGCTGTTATTGACAGCCTAAATTTCAATGATTTATCCGCCCGTACTCGTATCCTCACCAAATTTGGCGGACTAGGACTTCCCCTGATATTATTAATATAATCAGAACTACGCGGGCGACTTCCGCCTTTAACTAGGTTGGGGTAACAAATGTGGATGCCAGAACCAGCCATCATCTTCATACAACAGCTGTGGGAAAATACCATCGTAAGTGCCATCACCCAATTAGCTCAGATACAACGTTTGAAATCCATTGTATGCGAAACAGCAGCTTTGTCTTCTGTCAGTACGCTACTAGCCACGCCTCTTCCCCGCTAGACTTTTCTCCCCCGGCATCGCCATCGTTTGTAGAATTAAAGGGATATCTCTAAAGAGGCAAGAAGTATCGCTATAACAACCAAGACACCCTTGATCGTAGAGGAATTGCAACTTGGAAGCTAGGGGGGGTTGGCTTCGCCCGGTATTCATGGTACTTCGATGTTAAGGACAGCTAAAGGCATTTACAACCCAAATCTTGCTTGAGGCGACCGGGGGTATACTCGGCGAGAACGCGTATGAACAGGCCGGGTGGCGTCATTGGAGCCAATGATTAGTGTGTCCCGCACCTGTATCATGTTGTAAATTGTCCTCCTTGCAGGCGGATAGTGCTAGTATTAGGTGTCCATGCAACTCAGCCGGTTGGAGTTAGTCGGGAAACGATCACCTGCCTTGCGTACTCTGTTCTCTTCATGCGTCCGGGCTCCTGGACTGAGAATCGATCCCGGGTCATTTTGGGGAATGCACAATGGGTGATGTCTCCCTCATTATAGAATTGAACCGGAGACCCCATGAATGCGGATGGCTAAATACTTTGACTAGATACGTGTAGACCAACTGACTATGCGATCCGGGAAGCATGAGCGGCTGCGGCTCTCTATGTGCTGAACGTTTGCCAGGGCCACGTCGTACGTCTAGGGAAACAAGTTTGTTACATCTTGGAGGTCACAACCTCCAGGGACTAGCCTTGCCCTCGCTTAAACTGTTAATGGCGGAACTACTTTCCATCTCCGTATTAATGACTATAATTGCTGTTAGCAAGCGGTGTGTCATAACACCGGGATCTGACGTAGGCACCCCCGTTATTTCCGGTGATCCTGATTGAACGTGGTTCCGGCGCGAATTTGGGAAGGCCAATTTACCGCCTGGCCATCAGATTCACTCACTCGCAGATGTATGGGCATCGCCATCCATACCTACCCGTTTCGATTTTGGTATGCATTCCCGCCCTACTTTACCATCGAGAAGTACAACTATAAGTGTGTGCCCAGCGGCAGCACATTTTAGGTCCCTCA
>NW_024706073.1:0-15618 GCF_018977255.1 Callorhinchus milii | reverse complement strand
ATTTCAGGATTGAAATGTTTTGGCCAATACATTGTGTGGTTATTTTTGTAGCGATGGGATGAAACTGGGATACCCATATGCCCACACACACACTCACACACACTCTCACTCCCTCACGTTCTTCAGAACTGAGGAAGAATATAGAAACTACACACAGGGAGGTGCTCGAATCAGGAATCAAACCCAGGACCTTCCTGCTGTGAGACATGAGTGTTGCCGTTATGCTTCCACCCTGCCACATAAAGTTGTGATGCCATACTGGCCTATGTGGCTATTGATGTGTTTTTGTTGTTACAGTACTGAGGCCAGTACATAGATAATCATCAGTTTGTAGAAAGTCTGGCAGACTAGGATTGAACAATTATTGTAACCATCATGTGAGAAAAGAGATCAAAGTAAATATGGAGTTCTAGTTAACTCCAAACTCTAGCTTCCAAAAGAGCGACTGCTAGGCTCTACATTATCACTCTCACTGTATCAGTCATTCAGCTGCTAATCAGCAGAAAAATACATATCCCCCCCCCCATGCAACATGGCCACCATGATGTTCCTCATGCAACATGGCCACCTTGACATCATCCATGCAACATAGTCGACATGACATCACCCCTGCAATGGCCACTGTTACGTCTCACATGACTATTATTACCTTTGGGTGATCTTCTCCGGATGAGGAAGTAACCGCAGTGTCGCAAGACCCGCCATTTCTTCCACCTTCAGCGTTTGCTCATCTACACAAAGACAAAGGTTCCCCACATAGGATTCAACAAGGTGTTGAGTTAAGTGCAGTAGGTGAGTACTGAGCAAGCACCGATGATACTGGGCTCCACATTCAGGAGGGTCCTGCTGATAGTTCAAAGTTAATGTGCAAGTTTATTGATGGCTATGTGATATATTGTATGGCTGAGGACTGCTTTGTTGTTGTTTTTGCTGCCTTCCCAATATTAAATCTTGACTTAAAGCTTTCGTGATTGCAGGGAATTCATAATCTTTGGGTCTTTCCGTAAAGTCGCGTAGATAGGTTCAAATTAAAAGAAAAAACGTGACGTTTCGATCACAACACAAGCGATCGTCATCAGGAAGAAAACAGAGGAGGAAGCTGCTAAAACAGACTCTTTTAAAAGTTTCAAAATGGGTGCAAGCCCAAGGGTCATAAACGAAGTGGCGGGCTAGTGATGTTAATATGAGAAATTAGCATGTTAATGTAAGATCGGAGAGTGGCCTCCACGCGAGCACGCTGAGGTGGCTATGTTAATGTGAGAGATTAGCATGTTAATGTAAGATCGCAGAGCCGACGGTACGTGGCTACACCCATTTTAAACCTTTAAAACAGTCTGCTTTGAGCAGCTGTCCCCCTCTGTTTTCCTCCTGATGACGATCGCTTGTGTATGATTAAAACGTCGTCATTTTTTGTTTTATATTTTTTGAATTTGAACCTATCTACGTGACTTTACCGAAAGACCCAAAGAATATGGTTTCCCAATATTGAAAATAGACTTGTAGAATTAATTATTGATTTAAAGTTACTGACTTGCTTTCCATTTTTCTAATTTGCACTCCTATTGTTTTTAATATTGTTTTCTGTTGTAACTTGCTGACCCTCCCATACTGGACATCTGTGAAACAAGCTTCGTAGGTCATTGGATTCTTACAGTCTAAATAAAGATTTTGATTCTGATGTCAAATCTCAGCATTGGGATGTTTGGTCTGATATCAAGATGCCACACCTGGATTTACATTGAGACAGAAAGAGAACACGTGGATTGGAAGATACACAGGTTAATGGGATCATCAGAATGTTAAGAAAACTGAGTGGGGCTGGGCCAGGACACGCCACGGCCAGAAGGATGGTGATGGTTGATTGGTTGATCGTGAATAACGGAGTGGCAGGAACGCATCTGAGAAAAACGTCCGCCATCGAGATGGAGCTATGAAATAGTATCATAGAATGCAGAGCATGCGCTGGCCAGATTACTCCATCGCTAGATTGTGAAAGGTGCCAGTGGCTCGAGAAGGGAGGCCTTCATCCAACAGTGGATAGATAAGAATGCTCTAAATGTTTATACATAGATAGACAGGCAGGTACACAGACAGGATCTCAGAAAGACATTCTGATAGAAACACACACATACACACGGGTAGGCAAGCAGATGCACACCCAGGTAGACAGGTAGGCAACGGGCACATGGATGGAGAGTGGAGAACACACGTTCACCTCATACTTCACCGCGCGAGTCGAGGGACCCACACTTACCTCCATGGCAGTGACTTGCAGAGCAGCGTTGTGTACAGAGCTCACGTCGTTTCCTGGCGTCGTCCGGGTCTCTGCGTGGAGAGCGGTGGAGAGCGGGGGCGAGAGGAGAGGGTCACGCAGAGTCGAGGGTGTGACGTAACTGGTTCCATGTCACAACACGAATCAGGTCACAGCACGGACTCACATCATCAACACCGACTCTGATCAGCACGGTTGGCTATGTACTGTGCGAAAGAAGTTCAACATACATACATCACCATAAACCCAGATGAATAACATGGGCTTGCCTCATCAATACGGACTCACATCAACACGAACTCACTCATCAGCACGAACTCACATCATCAGCACGACTCACACCATCACCACAAATCCACAGAAACAACATGGACTCACATCATGACCATTAACCTACGTAAATATCATGGACTCGTATCATCAATACGGACTCATACACTCAACATGAAACCACATCATCAGCAATAACCCACAATCGGCAAGAATCCACGAAACCAACAGACTCACATCTTCACCATGAACCCACATCATCAACACTGACTCACATTTCGAATTAAAGCTTTCGTGACTGCAGGGATTCGTCTTCTTGGATCTTTCGGTAAAGTCACGTAGAAAGGGAAGTAATAAAATAATTAAGAAAATATATTTAGTATACTGATGATACTATGTAGTTTATACTTTCGTTTTTTACGTGGCTGTCTCCCCCGAACAGACCTGGTCTTCACCTGAGGACGGCTGCTTGCGTTGTGGCCGAAACGTCGTGAGAATTGTATTTTATTTGTTTTATTTTTATTCTTTTATTACTTCCTTCTACGTGACTTTACCGAAAGAACCAAGACTGACTCACATCTTCACCATGAACCCCACATCAACACAGACTGACACCCTCACCGCGAACCCACGACACGGACTCACACCCTCACATAATCCTCACCTCGTCGAGGCTCGCTCCGATGGCTTCAGCTGCTGCCACGATGTCGTCTCTCCGCGCCTCTCGATCGCCGCCTTTCGCCCAAACTGCCAGAGGCACGTGGGGGGCGGGGCCAGGAAACCACGCCCTCCGTGACGTAACAGTCCGGAGCTCCTCCCCCTCAGCACTTCCCCCCCCTATGCCCCCCTCCCTCCACTAACACGTCCACGAAAACAGACCACTACTAACACCACCACTAACAACCCCACCACTACTAACAACAACCCCACCACTAGCACCACCACTAACAACAATCCCACGAACACCATACTAACAACAACCCCACGACCACTAACACACCACCACTAACACACCACCACTAACACACCACCACCACTACACACCACCACTAACCCACCACTACCACCACTAACGTACCACCACTAACCACCACCACCACCACTAACACACACCACTAACGTACCACCACTAACACACCACCACACCACTAACACACCACCACTAACAACCCCACCACTAACCACCACCACCACTAACCACCCCACACCACCACCACGAACACCACCACTAACACACCACACTAACAACCCCACCACTAACACACCACCACTAACACACCACCACGAACACACCACCACTAACACACCACACTAACACACCACCACTAACGCACCACCACTAAACGTACCACCACTAACACACCACCACTAACGTACCACCACTAACGTACCACCAACTAACACACCCACCACACCACGAACACCCACCACCACTAACCCACAGCGGAGATCCACTCCTCCTCAAGCTGATCTCCACTCGCGCGGCTGCTGCTGCTCTCCGCACCTCTCTACCGCCGCCTTTCGCACAAACTACCATAGGCAAGTGGGGGGCGGGGCCAGGAAGCCACGCCCTCCATGACGTCACTATCTTTCAACTCCTCCCCCCTCCAGCCCCCTCCCCATACCCCCTCCCCCGCTGCTACTTCCGCTTCCGCCGGGGCGAGTGGCGCCAACTTCTGAAGCGGTTCGCTGTCTGGGCCTCCTCAGGGTCGACTCAGCCTGAAAGTGAGAACCTCGCGTGGTGTGGACACCTCAGCAGTGGTGGGGGAGAGACAAAGGCGGCCCACAGCCGCAAGCTTCTAAACAGCTATTGGGCTCACGGCATCGGTTCAAGCAGAGCCCGGCTCTGCTGCTGCTGCTGCTGCTGATGAGGCACTGAAAGTGGAAACCGGCCCAGAGTGGCGCTCGAGTTGAGCCATTGCTGCTGATGAGAGGCACTCCCAGACGGCCGTACGGCTGATGGGATGAGTCAAGAGACTTTGCTTCATCTCTGCACGGAATTATTTATTGTGGAGGCCAATCGCCTGCTGGCGGAATGGGCCTCCACTAGAGGCCGCTAAATAGGGTATTTGGTCTACTCTTCCACGCTGGTCTACACGTGTTGGAGCAAGGTGAGCGTACCCACCCTTTACCCCACCACGTGCGGCAGAGGTGCAGGTTCCATTCCATCGCCCACACACCCACCCCACCCACCCACCAACTCACCAACTCACCACTCTCACCCATCGACTCACCCACACAGTGACACGCGGAGACACACGGAGACACACAGGGACATAGAGCCTTGACACAGTGGTTGTGTCGGCGGTGTCAGAGTAGCAGGATCATGTGGTGGTTGAGGTTTTAGTTGTGGTTTAGGTGGTTGTGTTGGTTATAGTGCTTTTGTTGTGGTTAAGTGTGGTTGTGTAGGTGGTGGATATTATAGTTGTGGGGGTTATATTTTTCGTGGCAATAGTTGTGTACGTGGTGGTTGCGGTGGTCATGGATATAGTTGTTATAGTTGAGGTTGTGGTGGTTGTAGTTATAGCTATGGTGGTTATGTTATGGTTGTTGTGGTTATGCTTGTGGTTATAATTGTGATTGTTGTTGGTGGTTGTTGTGGTCAAAGTTGTGATGGTTATGTTATGTTTTTTGTGGTTATATTTGTGATGAAGGTGGTTATGTTGGCTGTCATGGTTGTTTATGTATGTGTAGGGAGCGGTAAGTCGCGTCAACACGCCGCGCTACAAACCCGTGGACCAAGTTCGATTCCCGCTCACGGCCAACACCAGTGACGATCATCTGAACCAGTCCAGGCCTCCCCTACGTCGACTCTGCCTCAAATGAGTACCTGTTGCTGTGTGTAATAAACATCGCCACTCGGGAGACAAAGACGGTCGGGTATGGGGCTTTCCACCCACCCGCTGTGTGCCACACTGCGGCCTCCATAGGTGCTCGCTAACAGCACTTGCCCGACAGTCTGTTAAATTCTGTACGGGAGATTTTTTTTATTTTGTCTTTGTAGGTGTTGAACTTCTTTCGCACCGTACGTAGCCACTTGTGCTAACCGGAGGTGTGGTTATAGTTGTAGTGGTTATGTTATGGTTATAGTTGTGATCATATTATGGTTGTGGTTATAGTTGTGTCCGTAGTTTTCGTGCATAGAATTGTGGTTTTATATTATGGCGATAGTTGTGGATGTGGTTATAATTGTAGTTGATGGTTTGGTTACAGTTGTGGTTATATCTGTGGTTCTAGTTGTGGATGAAATTGATAGTTGTTTATATTTGTGGTTTAGTTGTGATTATGTTCGTGGTTGAATTGTGGTTCTAGTTGTGGTTTTAGTTATGGTTGTTGGTTGTGGTGGTTCTACTGGCGCAGATGGTGGGATGGAGGAACCTTCTGGGTCCCCTGCCCATGCGGTTCCAACAGCGATGGCTCCAGCCGGCACTGTCGCCCCTGTGCTATGTGAGTCACAAACATTGCTTGCAGTCATTTTAGGAGCCCTCGCCTTCTCCAACTTCATTTGCAGCGTACATAGCCAATCGTGCTAACCGGGGGTACATTAAAACCTCGCCACAAAAGCCCTGTTGCTCGTGAGCTTAGTGACTCAAATAAATCAGGTGCTAGGTTTGCGTGATTAATGCTTACAAATCGGGGTCCATAATGATGAATATGGCAGGTCGAGTTCTATCCATTTAAAACCAAACGTGTTTTTTACTAACCAGATTACAGGCGGTGCGTTCGACACCATTTGGAATGCGCTGTTGCGATGTGCTGTTCCTTTGAAACCATTATCAACACTGAGAAACCCACACAGTGATTTCCTTGATTGAAACAATGCAATGTTTGTTATCCAAACCACTATTGGCTCCCATAACACGTTTTTTACACGCAGAATCCAATAGTGGTCACTGTTGGACCAGAACCAGAAACATTACCATCTGCACATGGAGGCATCTTTCAATCATATATTTTTCACAGTTGGGAAAACATGTACGACATTAAGGAGATATTTGCCAGCATATTCTACTTAATCACTGTACGCGATGATGACAAATGTTGCATTTCTCAATCGTCAATAATTGTTGCACCAAGCTCAAAGGAACCCAATCTGGATGTGTCATGACGTTCACTGTATGCACAGGCATTGTCGGAAACTGTTGCCATACTTCAGACAAAGACAGCACACATTCAGTTGTCTTTTTAAAACCTGCACCATCTGAGAACCAAAGTAGGACGGTGCTCTTCTGGAGCAATATTTAAAGGAAGTCGGTTGTTACTGCCGCTAACCCTGAGCCCAAGTTCTTGTGGCCTGGCTTCTGGGTGAGTTTGCAGTCTCCAGCCAGCCAGAGAATCAGCAGCCACAGATTTTCCAATAAAACCTTGTTTCGGTTTGATCCACCAACAATATCCACTGACCACACCACAAGTAAAGCATAATGTACTGAACAAAAATACGAATAAATTAGGACGGTTTATTAAATGCATTGTATCCAAGGAAATATGTACAGCAATAGACAAAATATATACAGAAATAGACTAAAAATATTTACACTAATAGACTAAAAATGTGTATCACGGGGGGAGGGTGGGTGGTGTGGTGATAGTAGTCGTGGTTTACACAAATGTACGACCACCACCACTACCACCCCTACTGTGGGGTGGACCGGCCACCGCACAGTAGCACGCGGCGGAGGAGTGAGCGTATGCTCTCCCCACACGAGCCATGCACCCTCGCTTCTTATTCATTTCCTTCATCTCCTTTTCCTCCTCCAACTTCTCAAACACCTGCACCATCATCTCCTCCACTACCATAATTCCCCCTTATCCGGCTCCTCCGTCTCCTCCGTCTCCTCCGGCTTATCCTCCTCCAGCTCCTCCTCCGGCTCCTCCCTCCTCGGCTCCTCTTCCACCGTCTCCTCCGTCTCCTCTTCCTCCTCCACGTCCGTCACCTCATTCTCTAACTTCTCAACCTCCTGCACATCATCTCCTCCACCACCATCTTCTCTTCCTCCACCATATTTCCCCCCTTATCCATCTCCTCCTCTGTCTCCTGATCCTGTTCCTCCGTTTTCTCTTCCTCCTCCACCTCAGTCTTTTGGTCTCCCTCATTTTCCACCACAACCTCTGTTTCCTCTTCAGAGGTCTGGGCAAGTGAGGTGGGCTGCACGGGTTTCACTCTGTGAAGACACACGCACGACACGATCCACCTTTTGCTATGACAGAAGATTGCAGTAACCTCCCCATCTCCCGTTGGTGTGGCAGATTAAACCGAGCTTAATAACAATGAAAAAATTGAGTACGTTTCATGTCAGAGCTGTCATTCTGATGGACAATATTATCACGAAGGAATGTACCACTGTGTCTCATACAGTCTGCTGTAGTGTCACAGTAGCAGGCAGCGTTGCTTTGTAATACAACTAAGTATTTGTCATGATTTCTTTTTGTTTTCATGATATATTCTAATTGGGGCAAATATGACCCCTGGCACACAATGGCCTACTCGTTTTGAACGAACTTAGGGGAGATCTTCCAACATCCACTGCAAGGAGAGGGTGCATCATGTCTTGACATCCCGTCATGGCAGTAATAACCATCAAGAGTGCTGCCGCTGGGCCGCATCACCCATGCACGTTGTTGTAAAAATATCTGATGGTGATTCGTGTTAGATAAAGCTGCCCATCTTGACTTCGATGGTATCTCAGAGTGCTTTACAACGCAATGAGGCACTTACATATCACATCTCGCACCTCAACGCATTTTACGGTAATGAAGGGTTAGATGGTGAAGATATGGCCGCATGGTTATGTGGGCTCACCCCAAACCAATTATGGAAAATAAATCGGTCTACAGATGAATGTACACGTGGGGTAGGCTGGAATGCACTTGTGTTCTCCCCCCGTTCTGCATGGGTTTCCTCTGGGTTCAGAAGCTTCTTCCCCGAAACTGAACCCACAACAACACAACTGGTCTTGGATCAAAATCGACCTCTAAAGCACTCAATTGGGATCACACACAGCAACTTTGTTCCCAACTGCGAACAAAACTTGGCAGGGCCCTCTTGAATATTTTGTCTTGAGACTCAATGATGTTCATTCTGCATAAACAAGCATAATAATAATGATACAAAATAATAAACACATACACAGGACACATGCAGATTTGCTTACCGTGGCTCAGTGGCTCCAGACTTTGCATCGTATTCTCCGGAGCCCTCTTCTCTGGATCTCAGCGCTATCCGGCCCTGCACACTGCGAGCAGCGGTGGTGGTAGCGGTGGTAATGGTGGTGCTGGTTGTGGCCGTGGCTGCCCCTTGATCATGGACCTCGGCCATGCCCTGAAGCCAGCTGTGTGCGAGCGCCTGAGTGGGAGTCATCCGAAGATTTGGATCCCATCTGTTGAGAGACACGCGGGGGCACACGTGGTGAGAGGCACGTTACAAGGATTTACGTTTCTTCCCTTCTTCCACGAGGTCCAGGAATTCTCACCAGCAGCGGGGAGTACTCCACTGCCCAGTAGCCTAAAAATGCACTTAGCCTGCCACTGCCCATCTTTCATGGGCCTCCACAGACACCGATCTTGACCCTGCTGGTACAGGTCATCGGCAGGTTCACTCAGTTTCACATCCTCCTGTACCACATCAGTTCCACCTCTTGTGATATGGCTCAGCGGTGATGACGTGACCCAGACGTACCACATTCTCCACATGTAGAGTTTTGTTATTCAAATTTTGGACTTTCGGATCGGACGAAGAGGAAGAAAAAAATGGGGGCCTATGGGTGTCTCTAACGATTACTTGAAGGACAGTGACTGATATGAGAATCCTTGTGGGGAGGTGTGGGAGAGGGGAATGGGCAGGCGGGAGGTTGTCTTACTGTATCTACTGTAGGCAAAAATGGACACAGTCCACCAACTCTGGGCCCAGGAGATGATGAATAGAATGAGAGGGTGGAGCTGGTGATTGATGGAGTGTGATCACCAATAATTTGGAGGAGATTGAGTGATGGGGAATCCTCGTGGGGGCAGCAGGGGGAAGAGGGAGAGGAGGCAGTTCTTACTGGAGGCAGCGGCTGATAAAGTCCACAAACTCCGTGTCCTGGCTCTTGAGCACAGAGTGTAGTGGGAAGCTCCCCGGCAGGCTGTATGGTTTCTTCCAACCACCTGCAGGGGCCATGCACAGCGGAAGAGAGATATACATAGTTACAAACCACATCACCCACCTACCCACTCACCCACCTACCCACCCACTCACCCACCTATCCACCCACCCACTCGCCAACCCACTCACCTAACCATCCCCCCATGGCCTACTCAACAACAATAACTGCCATTTGCCACTAAGTGGCAGTGACATCACCATGGTGCTTGTGACGTTGGAATTATGCAATAACAGCCCCAAGCCACCCTTTTTAACTTACCAAAGTATATCAATCCGTAAGGAGCGGCATGTATGAATTTCTTGGGGCACACCCAGCCTCTGCACACGGTTCAGACAAAGACAGGGTCAATCATAAAGCCTCAGTAGACTGTTGGGGCAAGTGCTGTAAGCAAATAGCAGCATGTATTGAGGCTGGAACTGTGGCACACGAGGCATGGTTGATCACAACGCCCAGGTACGTCACACACCAAACTAGGTACTTATTGAAGCGGAGTTGATCTAGGAGAGGCCTCGGGACCAGTTCTGATAATTGAACCTCAGGGCGGTACCCCAGGGTACCATAGTTCCCCGGCTCTCGCATAATGTCCGTGATGCAATCATTTTAGTCTGGTGATGGTCGCAATGCGGTAATCGACTCATCTCAACGAGCTGTACACAATGCACTCTTAAAAGTTTATTTTTCGAAAACGGATTTTTTAATGCTAATATTTGGTGTTTCGACATCGCGGAGTAGCACTGATTTCGCATTGATTGGTACCCAGTCGCGGAGTTAAGTACACCCCTGGGGAAAAAGTGTCCCAGAAATAAAATATTTAATTGCCTCGGCCATTTTGTATTATTTGGTACCCTGGTGTACCACCATGAGGATCAATTGCTGCCACCGGTGCTGGTGGTGGCAGTGGCCATGAGTGGGAATCAAACTCGGCTCTCTGCCGGGGTTTGTAGCACAGTGCGGTGCGCTAACTACTGCACCACACATTCTATACACATAGGCAAAGACAAATATCCCCCACATAGCTTTAACATACTTTGGTCACACACATAGACAAGACAAACACGTGTACACACATGTACAAGACACAGATCCCCGGTATAACCTTAACACACTTGGGGCAAGTGATGTTAGCGAGGAGCACATCTGAAGGCTGACACGCCACACGAGGGGGGTGGGTGGCCAACACCACTCCTGGCCGCCTTTTTCTCCCTAGTGGTGATGTTTACATTGCACCAGGTACTCATTGGAGTCTGAGTCGACCTAGGGGAGGCCCAGGACCGGTTCAGATAATCGTCACGTGTTGGCTGAGAGCCAGAATAGAACTTGGGTCTCCAGGTTCGTAGCGCACCGTTTTAACCGCTACACTACCGTGTACACAGCCAGAGGTGGGACAAAGTCATTGTTATGCAAGTCACAAGTAAGTCTCAAGTCTTTGCTCTCGAGTCCCGAGTCAAGTCGGGTCAAAGATCAGGCAAGTCCCAAGTCGAGTCAGAAGTCACTCACTCCACATCGAACAGCCCCCCTAATTAATAATCATAGGTGACGTCCTCCAAATGGACCACCTCCCCCCATCATAATAATTAGCGGCTGACGTCACTCCACATGGGGGGCCGAGGTGCCTCCTCCCCCCTCCTCAGCGTTAACTTACAAACCTCACTACAAAGGCAAAACCCTCAAGTCAAGCAATCTCCGTAATGCTATTGAGACATCAAAGTAAAAAGGATGTCATGATGAACAAGGGATTATAACCTTAAAATGAAATAGGTCTGTGTCACTGCGCCCTTACAAATTGCACACGCATTTGCAATGAATATCACGTCGCGGTCTGCTTTTTGCTTGCAAGTTTCAGATTAACTGCAATACACCCGTCCTTGGACGGGCTAAAGGCTAGTTGTAAATAATGAGCAGTTTTACATACAGTGAGGGAAAAAGTATTTGATCCCCTGCTGATTTTGTACGTTTGCCCACTGACAAAAATGATCAGTCTATAATTTTATGGTAGGTTTATTTGAACAGTGAGAGACAGAATAACAACAACAAAATCCAGAAAAAACGCATGTCAAATTTTATGAATTGATTTGCATTTCAACGAGGGAAATAAGTATTTGACCCCTCTGAAAAACATGACTTAGTACTTGGTGGCAAAACCCTTGTTGGCAATCACAGAGGTCAGACGTTTCTGTAGTTGACCACCAGGTTTGCACACATCTCAGGGGATTGTCCACTCCTTCGATCTTCCAAGTCATTAAGGTTTCGAGGCTGACGTTTGGCAACTCGAACCTTCAGCTCCCTCCACAGCTTTTCTATGGATTAAGGTCTGGAGACTGACTAGGCCACTCCAGGACCTGAATGTGCTTCTTCTTGAGCCACTCCTTTGTTACCTTGGCCTGGGAGGCATTGTCATGCTGGAATACCCATCCACGACCATTTTCAATGCCCTGGCTGAGGGAAGAGGTTCTCACCAATATTTGCGGGCATGCGTCATCGTCCCTTTGATGCTGGTGAAGTTGTCCTGTCCCCTTAGCAGAAAAACACCCCCAAAGCATAATGTTCCACTCCATGTTTGACGGTGGGGATGTGTTCTTGGGGTCATAGGCAGCATTCCTCCTCCTCCAAACACAGGCAGTTGAGTTGATGCAAAGAGCTCCATTTGGTCTCATCTGACCACAACACTTTCACCCAGTTGTCCTCTGAATCATTGACAAACTTCAGACGGGGCATGTATATGTGCTTCTTGAGCAGAGGGATCTGCGGGCGCTGCAGGATTCAGTTTACGGGCGTACTGTGTTACCAACTGTTTTCTTGGCGTCCATGGTCCCAGTTGCTTGAGATATTGACAAGATTCTCCCGTGTATTTCTGGGCGGATTCCTCACCGTTCCATTATTGCAACTCCCACGAGGTGAGATTTGCATGGAGCCCCAGGCTGAGGGAGATTGACAGTTCTTTTGTGTTTCTTACCATTGGCGAATAATCGCACCAACTGTTGTCACCTTCTCACCAAGGCTGCTTGGCGATGGACTTGTAGCCCATTCCAGCCTTGTGTAGGTCTACAATCTTGTCCCTGACATCTTGGAGAGCTCTTGGTCTTGGCCATGGTGAGAGTTTGGAATCTGATGATTGATTGCTTCTGTGAACAGGTTCCCTTTATACAGGTACAAGCTCAGTTAGGGCACTCCCTTTAAGAGGTGTGCTCCTATCTCAGCTGTACCTATATAAAGACACCTGGGATCCAGAAATCTTTCTGATTGAGAGGGGTTCAAATACTTATTTCCCTCATTGAAATGCAAATCAATTTATAATTTTTTGACATGCGTTTTTTCTGGATTTTGTTGTTGTTATTCTGTCTCTCACTGTTCAAATAACTACCATTAAATTATAGACTGATCATTTCTTTGTCAGTGGGCAAACATACAAAATCAGCAGGGGATCAAATACTTTGTTCCCTCACTGTATATAAATTGCATTGGCATATGTGGTCATTGACACGGTAAAACTAGTCCAAGATGGTGTGGTGGTGTTGCAGTGTCAAGAAAGTGCTTCATGGTGTCTTAAACTCTCTTCTCATTGACAGCATTGGAGAGTACAGCCATGTCTTTAGCTGCATGCAGTGAGGCATGGGGCGGTCTGCGAGAATGCCGGCAATTCACGGAGCAGACCAGAGGTCGAGCCATGCTGCCCACGTCTAGAGAGGTATTTGTGTGCTTGAATAATAATAGTGAAAATTATTGTACAGGCAGACCTTGCTTAGCGCTCAAAATGTGTATGCTGGAGAAGTGGCCACTAATCAAATCGGCGCATAAAGGAGTTCATTAGACAATTGTATATATGGGGATGCATTCCCAACAGCTTTAATTCTTACATGTGTAATGCGAGCGTAGGCTGGGGCTTCGCCGCCCCAGCCCCTAACCCATCCAGGCGACACGAGCCATCGGGGGAAGGGTTCAAGGGTGGAGCCCGCGGGCGCTAGGGGGTGGTATTATCTGGAAAGTTCTCAAGGGGTGTGGTGAAGGGCAGAGTCTGGGTGACGCGGGAAGGGGATATAATGGAGAGCCGGAAGGGGCTCGAGGTCAGTTGGTGAGAGCTGGAAGCTGGACCACGTCGCGGGTCTCCGTGAGCCATCGGCCACGTGGCGACGCGGAGACGGCTCCCAGCGCGCCGTCTGCCAGCGGTGCGCGGGAGCGGGGAAGCGGACGCCAGCTCACGCGACGCGCCGCGGAACGTCCGAGAGAGCGGAACGCGAGCTGTCCATATAACGAAGAAATAAACAGACGGAGACACAGTCGCTTCTTTTTTGGTTCTTTCGGTAAAGTCACGTAGAAGGGAAATAATAAAATAATAAAAATAAACATAATAAAATACAATTTTCACGACGTTTCGGCCACAACGCAAGCAGCCGTCCTCAGGTGAAGAACAGGTCTGTCGGGGAGACAGCGTCTGAATGAACACAGTCGCTTGTCGTCGACCTGTATTATTGCACATGTATGAGCAATATATGAGGGCTTCATTGAGGTATTGGTAACAGCACTAATAATACAGATGCTAAAACTTCTTTTGAATAAGTAATATTTTAAAATACTTTTTTTTAAACACGCTTTAATGAAATGTACCGTATGAGTAATGGCAGAACTCCACAACTCCAGGAAGTGGCCCCGAGGCTTGCCATAATGTAAGGGACCGTGGTCAATTACAGCCTACGTAAGTTGAGCGTTGACAATTAGACCCAAGCCGAAACATAACATATAAAAAAGATTGTTTCAAAATATATATTTTATTTTTTTTGATAGAATATAGTATTGTCATTGATACGGCTATTTTAATACACACAATGGACTGGAAGGACAAGATTAAAGGGCTCGTATAATGCACATGCATAATGTACGTTGACTCATTAATCGCCCCCCCTCCACTTTACGCAAGAGCGTGAAGTGTGGTCACCACATCTACGCCTCTATATAAGGAACAAAACAGGTGGACTTCTCCACAAATCTGTCTGTCGCCTGATGAAGCTAGTTGTAATACTGGCAAAACATCGTACTCAGATTGTAAATGTTGTGGCTTGGCTCTCCAACACACCAGTGTGCTGTACTAGTGACAAATTGGCATGTTCTGTTTACATTACAACCCTTACTAGTTGGCTGTGTCGGGTGGTGGTGGATTTTAACGACACATATATTTACACGATCTAACAAAACAAACCTCTTATGGATGATATTCGTCGTGAAAGCCTACATGTTAAACGGGATATTCGATGTCCCCTGTGAAGCCGATGGCGTTTATTTTACGGCTCGTACATCTTAGTATTAACCAGGACGGCCTGTCGGAATAGAACCGCAAACCTCTGCAACAAGTGGCAAATGCACTACCGCTGAGCCACGTCAATTATTTTATTCATAAACTTAGGTTTCCACGGCCAGCGTTATGATGCATAGTTGATTTGTGGGCTTAATTGAGGAGTGTGTATGTTCTCCACCTGCTGTACATGGACGACTCGTAGACTGAACTCTTAGTAAGGGCTTGCGCCAGTTTATTAACACAGAGGTAACACAACACACCAGAGGTAGGTGTCCCTACACTCAGTCCTTGACGCGGACGTCAGGCTCTATCTATTCCTAGCCTGGGCTATCTCTTGGCCTCTCACTCGAGTTGGGATGGGGGCTTATCCAACACCACCCGACCGAGGAGAGCAGCACCCCACGTAATCTTAACCGGCTCTTGCAGACTTCTCTGAGCCCTACCCCTGGCTGTATCTTCGGCTCTCCTACTCGTAGAACCCGGACGGGGGGTCAGCCAACACCGTCCGGTCACGAGCAGGAGAGACCTTAAGACGCTCACCATCCCGGGCTCCCACAACAACCCCGCTTTCGCCACGGGGTCCCCCTTAAGTATTTCCCGTGACATGACGTCATTGCGCCTCACAGCGCTCATGATGTCATGTCGTC